>NC_068440.1:31959724-31999724 GCF_023373465.1 Oncorhynchus keta | reverse complement strand
CTGTTTGCTACACCCACACCGGGAGAAGCTCCAATGGGTCTCCAATGTGAGCCAGTGATTTTTAGCCCAAACAGGGAGATTGGGTTGAAGCCTCCTGTGACAGCCCAGGGAGAAAGGGGTGGGGTGGGGGATGGAAGGGGGTCAGGAGACATGGAGTTGTAATGATATACCTTGATTAAACTACAAGAAAATCAGATATGACACTGTAAGGGCTCGATTGGAACCTGCATAAGGGTAATAACGTAGTACTGTAGGTACAGTAGTTCTCCCCATGGTCAAATAAAACCACAGAATCATATTGGGTGCTGTAAAATTACTACTACTATAACTAATACTACTACTACAACTACTATTACTACAATAACTAGTAATACTACTACAACTACTATTACTACTACAACTAGTAATACTACTACAACTAGTATTACTACTATAGTAATACTACTACAACTACTAGTACTACTAAAACTAGTAATAATACTACAACTATTATTACAACTACAGTAATACTACTACAACTACAATTACTACTAATTACTTCTAAAGCTAGAAATACTACTACAACTAGTATTACCAGGTCAATTCTCCATTTTAGATTTAGGTCCATGACGCATGTGGGTATACATGTAGGTCACTAGAGAACCTATATTGCTTGATTGGAGCTAACAAGTCAAGGTAGCCCTTCTGTCTCCAAATTAATCTGAACCACCAAGCTACCAATGGTGCAGAGGGTTTGGTGAGAAAGCCATCATGTGAAATGATCTCAAATACAGCTTACGAAATGGGTTAGTATTTTGATAAATACAGTAGAGTGCCTTAAAATAGCGCTATGATATCACACATCTCAGAGTGCTGTCTTACATAAGGAGATTTAAAAAGGTCTATTCAAATGTAATGGACCTCTCTGGCACACTGCACTTGCACTAACGTGCTCACACACACACATGTGCACACACGAGTACACACACACGGAGGATTGCCACTCTCAGCAGGCAGAGCCAAATGGACAACCTGTGTCTCCACTCTCTTCTCCATCAGGCTCCCAGTGCCAATGTTAATTAAAGCTGTAGAGATGGGGCCCGTCTGAGACTCCCCACCCACAGCAAGGTCACAGAGCCTTTGGTAATGAGGCTTCCACTCAAATGGCACCCTATTCCGTATATAGAGCACTACTTTGGACCGGGGCCCATAGTGACACCAGCGTCAGAGGCTGGGGATTCTTGGAACCACGGTACTAGTACAGCATTATGTCGTTGAGAATATCTGCTTAAATTACTTACTGATAAGATGGCTGAGGGAAATCTACTGAGACATGCAATTATAAATACAATGTTATCCATCTTTTTATTTTGAGTGAATATAAAGCCTGTTTGCTGTCCATCTTTCTTCCATTTTGACTTCTTCACTTCACTTATTTAGCAGTTGAAATCAAACTAGTGATGTCTACAGGAGAGAAAACGAGAGAGTACGAGAGAGAAGAAGAGAGAAGAAGAGAGGATGGTAAAAAGAATGAAAGAAAGCATATAGAAGAGAGAAAGAAAGCATTAAAGATTGAGGGTGATATACTGTATAGAAAAAGAGAGAGCACGAGCAAAGATTTAAAAAAAGGGAGCCAGGCATAGAGATAAATTGATGGTCCATTGCAGATTCTCAGAACAAGGCTGTGCAATCCGGTTTCCGAGCGGGTGCACCTCAGCCACGCTCAAGGTACTAAACGATATCATAACTGCCATCGATAAAAGACAGTACTGTGCAGCCGTCTTCATCGACCTGGCCAAGGCGTTCGACTCTGTCAATCACCACATTCTTATTGCCAGACTCAACAGCCTTGGTTTCTCAAATGACTGCCTCACCTGGTTCACCAACTACTTCTCAGATAGAGTTCAGCGTGTCAAATCGGAGGGCCACCACAGGGTTCAATTCTTGGGCCGATTTGGGCCGACTGTTCTCTGAATACATCAATGATGTCGCTCTTGCTGTGGGTGATTCCTTGATCCACCTCTACGCAGACGACACCATTCTGTATACATCTGGCCCTTCATTGGACACTGTGTTAACAAACCTCCAAACGAGCTTCAATGCCATACAACACTTATTCCGTGGCCTCCAACTGCTCTTAAATGCTAGTAAACAAAATGCATGCTCTTCAACCAAATACGTGGACAACTACAAATACATAGGTGTCTGGCTAGACTGTAAACTCTCCTTCCAGACTCATATTAAGCTTCTCCAATCCAAAATTAAATCTAGAATCGGCTTCCTATTTCGCATCAAAGCCTCCTTCACTCACGCTGCTAAACATACCCTCGTAAAACTGACTCAGCAAACTGGATGCAGTCTATCACAGTGCCATCCATTTAGTCACCAAAGACACATATACCACCCACCACTGCGACATGTATGCTTTCATTAGCTGGTCCTCGCTACATATTCGTCGCCAAACCCACTGGCTCCAGCTCATCTATAAGTCTTTGCTCAGTAAAGCTCTGCCTTATCTCAGTTGACTGGTCTCCATAACAACACCCACCGGTAGCACGCGCTCCAGCAGGTATAACTCACTGGTCATCCCCAAAGCCAACGCCTCGTTTGGGCGCCTTTCCTTCCAGTTCTCTACTGCCAATAACTGGAAGGAATTGCAAAAATCACCGAAGTTGGAGACTTATATCTCCCTCACTATCTTTAAGCTATCCCATATTGTTTTTATTTACTTTTTTTGCTCTTTTGTACACCAGTATTTCTACTTGCACATCATCATCTGCACATCTATCACTCCAGTGTTAATCTGCTAAATTGTAATTACCTTGCTACTATGGCCTATTTATTGCCTTACCTCCTTACTCCATTTGCACACACTGTATATAGATGTTTCTATTGTGTTATTGACTGTACTTTTGTTTATTCCACGTGTAATTCTGTGTTGCTGTTTTTTGTTCACACTGCTTTGCTTTATCTTGGCCTGGTCGCAGTTGTAAATGAGAACTTGTTCTCAACTGGCCTACCTGGTTAAATAAAGGTGAAATAAATTGTCCATTGCAGATTCTCAGAACGAGGCATAGAGATAGATGGATGTGTAACGGATGTGAAACGCTAGCTTAGTTAGCGGTGGTGCCCGCTAAATAGTGTTTCAATCGGTGACGTCACTTGCTCTGAGACCTCGAAGTAGTAGTTAGATAGATATACGGTCCATTGTAGATTCTCAGAACGAGGCATAGAGATAGATAGATGGTCCATTGTAGATTCTCAGAACGAGGTATAGAGATAGATAGATGGTCCATTGTAGATTCTCAGAACGAGGCATAGCTTACCAAGTCTCTTTGAGGAAGTATGAAGGTAATCACCTCGCATAAGGTGAGTTAAAGGTCACATGCAGCTGTTTTTATCTCAATATCAAATCATGTCTGGGTGAGTAAGTACCTTACTGTGACTGTTTTCAATTAAAATAGTCAAAAAAACAACAACAAAAAAAGGTTCTTAGCAAAAGGCCTTTTTTTAAGCTAGAATGATATTAAGACTGTCTGGGAGTGGTCTTAGTAGGGAGGGGAAAACAAAACATGTGTTGCTATAGGCAGAGAGGTTTACAACTCTATCTTATTGGTCTATTAACTCATTTAGCACCTGGTGATTTCAACAGTTTGCCAAAACTTCATCCCATCAAAGCAGGCTGAAATTTCAGACAGTCTTTTCAAATAGCTCTTACACTAAAAGGGCATTATCATAATTTTCACAATTTCACAGTATTATTCCAACTTCATAGTGTGGAAATATATATAAAACACAGGAAAATCACGTTTTGACTGCACATTGCCATTAAAAGACAATGTATTCTAACTGACAGTGTTTGCATTAATGCTAAGATACTGCAGGTGTTATGTAAATAGAAATAACTAGATAAGGCCTATGAAAAACTTGTCTCGGGGGAGGGGGCTTGGGAAAAGATCATACATTAATTAAGAGGCGGTGGACTCAGCAACGTTTGGGACTCAGCAACGTTTGGGACTCAGCAACGTTTGGGACTCAGCAACGTTTGGGACTCAACAACGTTTGGGACTCAGCAACGTTTGGGACTCAGCAACGTTTGGGACTCAGCAACGTTTGGGACTCAGCAACGTTTGGGACTCAGCAACGTTTGGGACTCAGCAACGTTTGGGACTCAGCAACGTTTGGGACTCAGCAACGTTTGGGACTCAACAACGTTTGGGACTCAGCAACGTTTGGGACTCAGCAACGTTTGGGACTCAGCAACGTTTGGGACTCAACAACGTTTGGGACTCAGCAACGTTTGGGACTCAGCAACGTTTGGGACTCAGCAACGTTTGGGACTCAGCAACGTTTGGGACTCAACAACGTTTGGGACTCAACAACGTTTGGGACTCAGCAACGTTTGGGACTCAACAACGTTTGGGACTCAGCAACGTTTGGGACTCAACAACGTTTGGGACTCAGCAACGTTTGGGACTCAGCAACGTTTGGGACTCAGCAACGTTTGGGACTCAGCAACGTTTGGGACTCAGCAACGTTTGGGACTCAGCAACGTTTGGGACTCAACAACGTTTGGGACTCAACAACGTTTGGGACTCAACAACGTTTGGGACTCAACAACGTTTGGGACTCAGCAACGTTTGGGACTCAGCAACGTTTGGGACTCAGCAACGTCTGGGACTCAGAAACATTTGAGACTCAGCAATATTTGCTATTACAAGCAGTTAATAGGGTGAGTCTAAAGATACAGGAGCCTGTAGGAGCCATGGAGCAATGCTGGAAGGCATGACGTCTTAGTCACTGCTACTGTTACAGGTGTGTGTGTGTTACAGTTCTCTCTCTCTGTGTGTGTGT
This sequence comes from Oncorhynchus keta, assembly GCF_023373465.1. NCBI lineage: Eukaryota > Metazoa > Chordata > Actinopteri > Salmoniformes > Salmonidae > Oncorhynchus > Oncorhynchus keta. Next base: position 31,994,891 of record NC_068440.1, on the reverse strand, counting down.
GTGTGTGTTACAGTTCTCTCTCTCTCTGTGTGTGTGTGTGTGGCTATTGGCCAGGCGTGAAGCAGCAATGCTTTATGGGATACCGATAGGACATGATTAGTGGGTCGGCCTGAGGTCAGGCAGATTGATGAATGAGCCATGAATACCCACACCGCCACCCCCCGTACCTAAACATTATCTCAACTGGGGTTGCAAAGGGAGGGTATTTTACTGGTAAATTTTAAAGTTTTTTAAAAGTTTACCAGTAAACTACAAGAATTTGGGTAACTTTCAAGTTAGATTATATATATATTTTTTGCTTGACATCTACTGGCCTTTTTGGGTACTTCAGATTATTATGTCTAATTATCTCTGGCCGTCTTACCTTATCACGTGTAAAATATAAAAAATAATCAAATAAGATAAAAACTCTAATAACAAAACATTTAAAAAGATGATAAAAATAATAATAAAATAAAAATAGAATGACAAAGCTGTAAAACATCATCCTAAATATAAACCATCATCATAGTGAAAACAGTTGGTGTTTAATATGAGGGTTTCAACATGATATTTTACATTTGTATTTATTTTACTATGACAATATGTGTTTGTTGAAAATGTTTTGGTGTTAAAAAAGTCAATAGAATTGGATGAGTTACAGAGTTAATTGAAAATAATGGCAATGTTGATTCTATGTGTATTCTCTTGACCGATATGGTCTATTCACTAGAAACTGGACAATATGGACACAGATATAAAAAATTAATATATATATATTTTTTAAGTTATTCAAGTATAAATGACCAATGTTACCATAGATTGACATAGATTACCTGTTAATTACCAAAATTGCAGAAGATTCCATTAACTTCAATAAATAAACAGTAGTTTCACAACTCTAATCCAAACAGAACGCAAACAGTCAAAGTAAGGACACTGAGGACACACAAAGTGATTGAAAGTCAATCAAACTATCTGTGAAGGTAGTCTACAGTGCCTGGTAACAACAGTAGCATTTAACAAAACCCACAATCATTTTTTACTATGGGAAAAAGAGCCACTACATAAATAAATAAATACATTTGACTGAACTGAGAATGGCACATATTATATGGAGTGAAGAACATAGATGAAGTGGACAAATCTTACCAACGCCTCAAAAATAACACACCTCAATCTTTTTTCCTTGACACAATCCAGAATTCAAGAACATTACTGGACGATACCTCAGACACCATGCAGTATGTGAGACCATTATTGGACAAGACCTCAGACACCATGCAGTATGTGAGACCATTATTGGACAAGACCTCAGACACCATGCAGTATGTGAGACCATTATTGGACAAGACCTCAGACACCATGCAGTATGTGAGACCATTATTGGATGATACCTCAGACACCATGCAGTATGTGAGACCATTATTGGACGATACCTCAGACACCATGCAGTATGTGAGACCATTATTGGACAAGACCTCAGACACCATGCAGTATGTGAGACCATTATTGGATGATACCTCAGACACCATGCAGTATGTGAGACCATTATTGGATGATACCTCAAACACCATGCAGTATGTGAGACCATTATTGGACAAGACCTCAGACACCATGCAGTATGTGAGACCATTATTGGACAAGACCTCAGACACCATGCAGTATGTGAGACCATTATTGGACAAGACCTCAGACACCATGCAGTATGTGAGACCATTATTGGACAAGACCTCAGACACCATGCAGTATGTGAGACCATTATTGGATGATACCTCAGACACCATGCAGTATGTGAGACCATTATTGGACGATACCTCAGACACCATGCAGTATGTGAGACCATTATTGGATGATACCTCAGACACCATGCAGTATGTGAGACCATTATTGGACGATACCTCAGACACCATGCAGTATGTGAGACCATTATTGGATGATACCTCAGACACCATGCAGTATGTGAGACCATTATTGGACATGACCTCAGACACCATGCAGTATGTGAGACCATTATTGGATGATACCTCAGACACCATGCAGTATGTGAGACCATTATTGGATGATACCTCAGACACCATGCAGTATGTGAGACCATTACTGGACGATACCTCAGACACCATACAGTATGTGAGACCATTATTGGATGATACCTCAAACACCATGCAGTATGTGAGACCATTATTGGACAAGACCTCAGACACCATGCAGTATGTGAGACCATTATTGGACAAGACCTCAGACACCATGCAGTATGTGAGACCATTATTGGACAAGACCTCAGACACCATGCAGTATGTGAGACCATTATTGGACGATACCTCAGACACCATGCAGTATGTGAGACCATTATTGGATGATACCTCAGACACCATGCAGTATGTGAGACCATTACTGGACGATACCTCAGACACCATACAGTATGTGAGACCATTATTGGATGATACCTCAGACACCATGCAGTATGTGAGACCATTACTGGACGATACCTCAGACACCATACAGTATGTGAGACCATTATTGGATGATACCTCAAACACCATGCAGTATGTGAGACCATTATTGGATGATACCTCAGACACCATGCGTTGTGGATTAACAGTGTTGTTGTTGATCAGTGCACCATGCAGTAGCTATGTAGTGGCCATTCAGGCATATTCAATAATCAGCAGAGGCATGTGACACCCAGAGGGAAAGCTCAGCTTGAGCTAATGGAAAGGGAGAGATGTGACCATATACTGTCTACAGCTAGGCCCATGAACAGCCTATCACCCATATACTGTCTACAGCTAGGACATTAACAGCCTATCACCCATATACTGTCTACAGCTAGGATATTAACAGCCTCTCACCCATATACTGTCTACAGCTAGGATATTAACAGCCTATCACCCATACACTGTCTACAGCTAGGCCATTAACAGCCTATCACCCAACAACCACCCGAGCCATTAACAGCCTATCACACAGCTTTGATTCATCTGTACTGACCTCGCCTTCTGGATGGCATGAACAGGCAGTGGCTCGGGTGGTTGTTGTCCTTGAGGATCTTTTTGGCCTTCCTGTGACATCGGGTGCTTTAGGCGTCCTGGAGAGCAGGTAGTTTGCCCCCGGTGATGCGTTGTGCAGACCGCACCACCCTCTTGAGAGCCTTGCAGTTGTGGGAGGTGTAGTTGCTGTACCAGGCGGTGATACAGCTCGACAGGATTATCTCGATTGTGCATCTGCACAATTTTGTGAGGGTTTTAGGTGACAAGACAAATTTCTTCAGCCTCCTGAAGTTAAAGAGGTGCTGTTGCGCCTTCTTCACCAGACTGTCTATGTGGGTAAGAGCCTTTTTTGTCCGTGATGTGTACGCCGAGTAACTTAAAACTTTCCACTCTCCACTGCTGTCCTGTCGATGTGGATAGTGAGTGTGCTACCTCTGCTGTTTCCTGAAGTCCACGATCATCTCCTTTGTTTTGTTGATGTTAATTGAGAGGTTGTTTTCCTGACACCACATTCCAAGTGCCCTCACCTCCTTCCTGTAGGCTGTCTCGTCATTGTTGGTAATCAAGCCCACTGCTGTTGTGTCCTCTGCACACTTGATGATTGAGTTGGAGGCGTGCATGGCCACGCAGTCATGGGTGAACAGGGAGTACAGGAGGGGGCTGAGCATGCACCCTTGTGGGGCCCCAGCGTTGAGGATCAGCGATGTGGATTTGTTGTTTCCTACCTTCACCATCTGGGGGCGGCCAGTAGGAAAGTCCAGGACCCAATTACAAAGGGTGGGGTTGAGACCCAGGGCCTCAAGCTTAATGATGAGCTTGGATGGTACTATGGTGTTAAATGCTGAGCGGTGGTCGATGAACAGCATTCTTACATAGGTATTCATCTTGTCCAGGTGGGATAGGGTAGTGTGCAGTGTGATGGTGATTGCATCATCTGTGGACCTATTGGGGTGGTGTGCAAATTGAAGTGGGTCTAGGATGGCAGGTAAGGTGGAGGTGATATGATCCTTGACTAGTATCTCAAAGCACTTCATGATGACAGAAGTGAGTGCTACGGGGCAATAGTTATTTAGTTCAGTTATCTTTACTTCTTGGGTATTGGGACAATGGTGGCCATCTTTAAACATGTGGGGACAGCAGATTGGGATAGGGAGAGATTGAATATGTCTGTAAACACAGCAGCCAGCTGGTCTGTGCATGCTCTGAGGACACGGCTAGGGATGCCTTCATGGGCCGGCATCCTTACGAGGGTTAACACATTTAAACGTCTCACTCACGCTGGCCACGGATAAGGAGAGGGGTTAGCGAGTCGCGTCGGTGGCATTGTATTATCCTCATAGTAGGCAAAGAAGGTGTTTAGCTTTTCTGGAAGCAAGACGTCGGTGTCTGTGACGTGACTGTTTTTTTTTGTAGTCCGTGATTGCCTGTAGACCCTGCCACATACGTCTCATGTCTGAGATGTTGAATTGTGTCTCCACTTTGTCCCTATACCGACATTTCGCTTGTTTGATTGCCTTGCGGAGGGAATAACTACACTGTTTATATTTGGCCATATTCCCAGTCATCTTTCCATGGTTAAATGCGGTGGTTCGTGCTTTCAGTTTTGCGTGAATGCTGCCTTCTGTCCACGGTTTCTGGTGAGGGTAGGTTTTGATTGTCACAGTGGGCACAACTACACTTCCTTATAAACTCACTCACTGAATCAGCGTATAAATCAATATTATTCTCTGAGGCTTCCCGGAAAACATTTCCCAATCCGCATGATCAAAACAATCTTGGAGCGTGGATTCCGATTGGTCAGACCAGCGTTGAATAGTTATTGTCATGGGCACATCCTGTTTGAGTTTCTGCCTACAGGACGGTAGTAGGAAAATGGAGTCGTGGTCGGATTTGCCGAAGGGAGGGCGGGGGAGGGCATTGTATGCATCGCGGAAGTTAGAGTAGCAGTGATCCAGTGTATTGCCCACACGAATGCTAGAATCAATATGCTGGTAGAATTTAGGTAGCCTTATTCTCAAATTTGCTTTGTTAAAATCCACAGCTACAATACATGCAGTCTCAGGATATATGGTTTCCAGTTTGCATAGTCCAGTGAAGTCCATTGAAGTTCCTTTAGGGCTGTCGTGGTATCAGCTTGAGGGGGGATATACACGGATATACACCCATATACTGTCCACAGTTTTTTCACCTTTATTTAATCAGGTAGGCTAGTTGAGAACAAGTTCTCATTTACAACTGCAACCTGGTCAAGATAAAGCAAGGTAGTGCAACACAAACAACACAGAGTTACACGTGGGATAAACAAAAGTACAGTCAATAACACAATAGAAAAATATATCTACAGTTTGTGCAAATGTAGTAAGATTAGGGAGGTAAGGCAATGAATAGGCCATAGTGGCCTAGATGTCCAGAAGATGAATGTGCAAGTAGAGATACTGGGGTGCAAGGGAGCAAAACAATTAATAACAATATGGGGATGAGGTAGTTGGGTGGCATATTTACAGATGGGCTGTGTACAGGTGCAATGATCGGTAAGCTGCTCTGACAGCTGATGCTTAAAGTTAGTGAGGGAGATATAAGACCCCAGCTTCAGTGATGTTTGCAATTTGTTCCAGTCATTGGCAGTAGATAACTGGAAGGAAAGGTGGCCAAACGAGGAGTTGGCTTTGGGGATGACCAGTGAAATATACCCGCTGGAGCGCGTGCTACGGGTGGATGCTGCTATGGTGACCAGCGAACTGAGATAAGGTGGGGCTTTACCTAGCAAATACTTACGGATGACCTGGAGCCAGTGGGTTTGGCGACGAATATGAAGCGAGGACCAGCCAGAGATCATACATTTCACAGTGGAGGGTAGTATATGGTTGTCATAGGGAGAGAGATACGGGAGATGGCGAGAGATATGAGAGATGGGGAGAGATACGAGAGATGGGAGAGAGATACGAGAGATGGGGAGAGATATGAGAGATGGGGAGAGATACGAGAGATGGGAGAGAGATACGAGAGATGGAGGAGAGATATGAGAGATGGAGGAGAGATACGAGAGATTGGGGAAAGATAGGAGAGATGGGGGAGAGATACAAGAGATGGGGAAGAGATACGAGAGATGGGGGAGAGATACCAGAGATGGGGGAGATATAAGAGAGATGATATAGAGATATGAGAGATGGGGGAAGAGATGTGGGAGATATACGAGAGATGGGGGAGAGATACGAGCGATTGGGGCGAGATGCGAGAGATGAGGGAGAGATACGATAGATGGGGGAGAGGTATGAGAGATGGGGGAGAGATACGAGAGATGGGGGAGAGATACGAAAGATGGGGAGAGTTATGAAAGATGGGGGAGAGATACGAGAGATGGGGGAGAGATACGAGAGATGGGGGAGAGATACGAGAGATGGGGGAGAGATACGAAAGATGGGGAGAGTTATGAAAGATGGGGGAGAGATACGAGAGATGGGGGAGAGATACGAGAGATGGGAGAGAGATACGATAGATGGGGAGAGTTATGAAAGATGGGGGAGAGATACGATAGATGGGGAGAGATATGAAAGATGGGGGAGAGATACCAGAGATGGGGGAGAGATATGAGAGATGGGGGAGAGATACGATAGATGGGGAGAGTTATGAAAGATGGGGGAGAGATACGAGAGATGGGGGAGAGATAGGAGAGATGGGGGAGAGATACGAGAGATGGGGGAGAGATACGAGAGATGGGGAAGAGATATGAGAGATGGGGAGAGATACGATAGATGGGGAGAGTTATGAAAGATGGGGGAGAGATACGAGAGATGGGGGAGAGATAGGAGAGATGGGGGAGAGATACGAGAGATGGGGGAGAGATACGAGAGATGGGGAGAGATAGGAAAGATGGGGAGAGTTATGAAAGATGGGGGAGAGATACGAGAGATGGGGGAGAGATACGAGAGATGGGGGAGAGATACGAAAGATGGGGAGAGTTATGAGAGATGGGGGAGAGATAAGAGAGATGGGGGAGAGATACCAGAGATGGGGGAGAGATATGAGAGATGGGGGAGAGATACGATAGATGGGGAGAGTTATGAAAGATGGGGGAGATATACGAGAGATGGGGGAGAGATATGATAGATGGGGAGAGTTATGAAAGATGGGGGAGAGATACGAGAGATGGGGGAGAGATATGAGAGATGGGGGAGAGATACGAGAGATGGGGGAGAGATATGAGAGATGGGGAGAGATATGAGAGATGGGGGAGAAATAAGATAGATGGGGGAGAGTTATGAGAGATGGGGGAGAGTTTCAATAGATGGGGGAGAGTTATGAGAGATGGGGGAGAGATACGATAGATGGGGGAGAGAATATGAGAGATTTGCGAGAGATACGAGAGATGGGGGAGAGAATATGAGAGATTTGCGAGAGATACGAGAGATGGGGGAGAGTTATGAGAGATGGGGGAGAGAAACTAGAGATTGGGGAGAGATATGAGAGATGGGGAGAGATACGAGAGATGGGGGAGAGATATGAGAGATGGGGAGAGATATGAGAGATGGGGGAGAAATAAGATAGATGGGGGAGAGTTATGAGAGATGGGGGAGTGTTTCAATAGATGGGGGAGAGTTATGAGAGATGGGGGAGAGATACGATAGATGGGGGAGAGATATGAGAGATGGGGGAGAGATACGAGAGATGGGGGAGAGATATGAGAGATGGGGAGAGTTATGAGAGATGGGGGAGAGATGAGAGATGGGGAGAGATATGAGAGATGGGGGAGAGTTATGAGAGATGGGGGAGAGATATGAGAGATGGGGAGAGATATGAGAGATGGGGAGAGATCTGAGAGATGGGGGAGAGATACGAGAGATGGGGGAGAGTTATGAGAGATGGGGGAGAGAAACTAGAGATTGGGGAGAGATATGAGAGATGGGGATAGATACGAGAGATGAGGGAGAGATACGAGAGATGGGGGAGAGATATGAGAAATGGGGAGAGATATGAGAGATGGGGGAGAGATACGAGAGATGGGGGAGAGATATGAGAGATGGGGAGAGATATGAGAGATGGGGGAGAGATATGAGAGATGGGAGAGAGATATGAGAGATGGGGAGAGATGGGGGAGAGATACGAGAGATGGGGGAGAGATTTATATGTCTTTTTGTCATGGAACCACAACCATACGAATAATCAATAAATGACTAACCAATCATTTTAAACAATAAAGTAACTGTTCATTTCATTCATCCATTCATTGTATTTATTTAGCCAGCAAAGTCCACTCAGTAAACAATAGTTTAAGACGGCCCATCGTTCATGCACCTTCTGTGTCCTTTTCCCTATTCAATAATACCTCAAATTGACATGATCAGACTCACTGCAGGAATGTGTGTGCGCCGCACAGTATACCCATATGTATGGGTGTGTCTTGCAGTGTGATGCATCCCAGCATGTATGAAACATTCTCCAATTATCTGAAGTCAACTGAAGAAAAAAACGCTAGTCGTCTCAATTTAAACGGTAAAAAGAGAAAATATGTTTGCCTCTGATGCAATTGAACTCTGTGACAGTGAAAGTAATGGAGAACATATTGCTGCATGAATTGTCTGCTAAAGGAAGATAATCAGATGCTAGAACAATGGATATCAGGCTGGCTGGTGTCTTTGGCTCAGACTGCACTGATTGACTAAGGAGTCTCTGTACATGCTCGCTCGCTTGCACACACACACACACACACACACACACACACACACACACACACACACACACACACACACACACACACACACACACACACACACACACACACACACACACACACACACACACACACACACACACACACACACACACACACACACACACACACACACACACACACACACACACACACACATACACACACAAATCTATTAGGAGTCTCTGCGGGAGCCGGCTCTACCCCTCGCTGGGCTGGTACCATCTGCACCCACACACAGATATCACAATCGATTTCGCAAGGTATCTGCCTCCCATTTATACACATAGCTGCGAGTGTCGTGGCGGAGGAGTGGAGCGCATTAGAGGGAAGGGAATGGGGGATCGGCTCAATATCTCTCTGCACCTGCGGGAACAAGACAAGAGGAGGAGGGAGAAATAGAGAGACGGATGGGAGCCCACCAGATGGAGAGTACAGCTAGGCACGGAGAAACAAGATACTAATTGAGGGCATTTAACCTCAATTACAGTGATCTAGCTGGCAGGTTGTTTAGAGCCAGTCCTGTAAAATATGATTAGAAAAATAGCTTGTGTTTCTGCCTTGCACTTTTTGTGTGATGGAATTGGATGCAACTGATGGGGATAGGTTACTGTACATACGATGGAAAGTGCCCTCTGTGAGGTAATGGTATATCTCTCTCCTTACTCCCTCTCCATCTCTCTCCCTCTCAAGCTCTCCCTCTTTCTCCCTCTCTCTCCCTCTCTCTCCCTCTCAAGCTCTCCCTCTCTCTCCCTCTCTCACCCTCTCAAGCTCTCTCTCTCTCTCTCTCACTCTCTCTCTCTCCCTCTCTCTCCCTCTCTCTCTCTCTTCTCACTCCCTCTGTATCTCAATTCAATTCAATGGGCTTTATTGGCATGGGAAACATAGGTTTACATTGCCAAAGCAAATGAAATAGATAATAAACCAAATAAATATTACAGCAGACATTACACTCACAAAAGTTCCAATATAATAAATATATTTTTTTTATACAGTGTTGTAACGATGTGCAATTAGTTAAAGTATAAAAGGGAAAATAAATATATATTTATATATATATATATGGTGTTTGTTCTTCACTGGTTGCCCTTTTCTTGTGGCAACAGGTCACAAATCATGCTGCTGTGATGGCACACTGGGATTCCACCCAGTAGATATGGGAGTTTATCAAAATTGCATTTGTTTTCAAATTCTTTGTGGATCTGTGTCATCTGAGGGAAATATGTGTCTCTAATATGGTCATACATTGGGCAGGAGGTTAGGAAGTGCAGCTCAGTTCCAACTCATTTTGTGGGTAGTGTGCACATAGCCTGTCTTCTCTTGAGAGCCAGGTCTGCCTACAGCAGCCTCTCTCAAGGCCATGCTCACTGAGTCTGTACATAGTCAAAGCTTTCCTTAATTTTGGGTCAGTCACAGTCGTCAGGTATTCTGCCACTGTGTGCTCTCTGTTTCGGGCCAAATAGCATTCTAGCATGCTATGTTTTTTGGTTAATTCTTTCCAATGTGTCAAGTAATGATCTTTTTGTTATCTCATGATTTGGTTTAATTGTGTTGCTGTCCTGATGCTCTGTAGGGTCTGTGTGTGTTTGTGGTGTGGGGGCTGTGCTTTGGCAAAGTGGGTGGGGTTATATCCTTCCTGTTTGGCCCTGTCCGGGGGTGTCCTCGGATGGGGCCACAGTGTCTCCTGACCCCTCCTGTCTCAGCCTCCAGTATTTATGCTGCAGTAGTTTGTGTCGGGGGGCTAGGGTCAGTTTGTTATATCTGGAGTACTTCTCCTGTCCTATTCGGTGTCCTGTGTGAATCTGTGTGCGTTCTCTAATTCTCTCCTTCTTTCTTCCTCTCTCTCGGAGGACCTGAGCCCTAGGACCATGCCCCAGGACTACCTGACATGATGACTCCTTGCTGTCCCCAGTCCACCTGGCCATGCTGCTGCTCCAGTTTCAACTGACCTGAGCCCTAGGACCATGCCCCAGGACTACCTGACATGATGACTCCTTGCTGTCCCCAGTCCACCTGGCCATGCTGCTGCTCCAGTTTCAACTGTTCTGCCTTACTATTATTTGACCATGCTGGTCATTTATGAACATTTGAACATCTTGACCATGTTCTGTTATAATCTCCACCCGGCACAGCCAGAAGAGGACTGGCCACCCCACATAGCCTGGTTCCTCTCTAGGTTTCTTCTTAGGTTTTGGCCTTTCTAGGGAGTTTTTCCTAGCCACCGTGCTTCTACACCTGCATTGCTTGCCGTTTGGGGTTTTAGGCTGGGTTTCTGTACAGCACTTTGAGATATCAGCTGATGTACGAAGGGCTATATAAAATAAATTTGATTTGATTTGTGAGCAGAGCATCAGGACCAGCTTGCTTATGGGGCTCTTCTCCAGGTTAATTTCTCTGTAGGTGATGGCTTTGATATAGAAGGTTTGGGAATCACTTCCTTTTAGGTGGTTGTAGAATTTAACCACTTATTTTCTGGATTTGGATAATTAGCGGGTATCGGCCTAATTCTGCTCTGCATGTATTATTTGGTGTTTAACGGTGTACACAGAGGATATTTTTCTTCATTTGGTGTTTGTCCCATTTTGTGAATTCTTGGTTGGTGAGCAGACCCCAGACCTCACAACCATTAAGGGCAATGGGTTCTATAACTGATTCAAGTATTGTAGCCAGATCCTAATTGGTGTGTGTAGTAACCAAAAAAGTTGCACATTTTTAAACGCAATTAACAGGTGTGCCTTGTTAAAAGTTAATTTGTGGAATTTATTTCCTTCCTAATGCGTTTGAGCCAATCAGTTGTGTTGTGACAAGGTAGCGGTGGTTTACAGAAGATGGCCCTATTTGGTAAAAGACCAAGTCCATATTATGGCAAGAAAATCTCAGATAAGCAAAGAGGAACGACAGTCCATCATTACTTTAAGACATGAAGGTCAGTCAATGCAGAACATTTAAAGAATTTTGAAGTGCAGTCACAAAAAACGTCAAGTGCTGTGATGAAACTGTCTCTCACGAGGACCACCACAGGAAAGGAAGACCCAGAGCTAGTTCATTGGAGTTAACTGCACCTCAGATTGCAGCCCATATAAATAAAAAGAGTTCAAGTAACAGACACATCTCAACATCAACTGTTCAGAGGAGACTGCTTGAATCAGGCCTGAATTGCGGCAAAGAAACCACTACTAAAGGACACCAATAATAATAAGAGATTTGCTTGGGCCAAGAAACACAAGCGATGGACATTAGACCGGTGGAAATCTGTCCTTTATTCTGATGAGTCCAAATGTGAGATTTTTGGTTCCAACGGCCATGTCTTTGTGAGACGTAGAGTAGGTGAACGGATGATCTACGCATATGTGGTTCCCACCGTGAAGCATGGAGGAGGAGGTGTGATGGTGCTTTCCTGGTGACACTGTCAGTGATTTATTTAGAATTCAAGGCACACTTAACCAGCATGGCTACCACATCATTATGCAGAGATACTCCATCCCATCTGGTTTGCGCTTAGTGGGACTATCATTTGTTTTTCAACAGGACAATGACCCAACACAACTCCAGGTTGTGTAAGGTCTATTTTACCAGGAAGGAGAATGATGGAGTGCTGCATCAGATGATCTGGCCTCCACAATCACCCGACCTCAACCCAATTGAGATGGTTTGGGATGAGTTGGACTGCAGAGTGAAGGAAAAGTTCTCAGCATAGCTTGGAACATCTGAAAATGGATGCTAAAAGAACTGATTTTACCAGTAAAAGACTCCAAAAAATGGCCAATCATTTCAGGTCCAGTACCAGTACTACTGGCCTTACACATCTGGCTAAAGGACTACTGTAGCTCTGCTGGAGTCACTTTTATAGATCATTTTGACACCTTCTGGAAACAGAAGATACTCTACAGGAATGACGGAATCTATCCAAATCCTGTCCATGCATTTTTTAAAATTTTACCCCCTTTTCTCCCCAATTTCTTGGTATACAATTGTTAGTAGTTACTATCTTGTCTCATCACTACAACTCCTGTATGGGCTCGGGAGAGACGAAGGTCAAAGCCATGCGTCCTCCGAAACACAACCCAACCAAGCCGCACTGCATCTTAACACAGCGCACATCCAACCCGGAAGCCAGCCGCACCAATGTGTCGGAGGAAACACTGTGCACCTGGCGACCTGGTTAGAGTGCACTGTGCCCGGCCCGCCACAGGAGTCGCTAGTGCGCGATGAGACAAGGATATCCCTACCGGCAAACCCCTCCCTAACCCAGATGACGCTAGGCCAATTGTGTGTCGCCCCATGGACCTCCCGGTCGCGGCCGGCTGCGACAGAGCCTGGGCTCGAACCCAGAGTCTCTGGTGGCACACCACTGCGCCACCCGGGAGGCCGTCCATGCATTTCAAGACTGCGTCCAAACAATGACTTATCAATGACCCAAGACCAGCTCAGCTAATCCCTACCATTGTGACAATGAGTCATCATAATGCTGCATTAAATGTACATTATCCTAGGGGCGTTGGCAGACACAATGTAAGTAACTTTTACATTTATGTCCCCCTTATTTCCCTGAATACTTTTGTTATTGGATGCAGTAATCATGAACCAGAGTTACACTGTTAGCACTGAGGCGGTGGCCCTAGTAGGAAGACCACTTTGTGCAGCTCACCCTGCACTATCAAGTCTACTTCTGATAAGCTTCCCAGTAAAGCGTTAAAAACAATCAAGCAACCCAGAAAGGTGCAAAAAATAGCCCATATTAACATATGCAGCTTGTAACAGATGACATTCATATTCTGCTTATCTCTTAAACTCACTTAGATAATACCTTTGATGATACAGTGGTATCAATACATGGTTATAACATTTACCGAAAACACAGAAGTGCCAACGAGGCGGTGTTGTGGTCTATATAAAGAACCTGAAATGCTTGATAATGTATGTGATATCAACGGAGAAGTATATTGTCTGGGTGACTTAAAAATGTACTGGCTCTCATCAAGCTGCCTACTCAAGAAAAAACTTCAAACTGTAACCAGTGCCTGCAACCTGGTTCAGGTTGTCAGTCAACCTACCGGGGTATTTACAGACAGCACAGGAATTCAATCATCAACATGTATTGATCACATCTTTACTAATGCTGAAGAAACTTGCTTTAAAGCAGTATCCAAATCTATAGGATGTAGTGAACACAATATAATAGCCATATCAAGGAAAACCAAAGTTTTGCATTGTAGATTAGTGGATGTGGTAGTGGAGTATGGGCCTGTGTTGTGAATTCTGAAATTAATGTATTGTATTGTAATTAATGTATTGTAATTAATGTTTATAAAATTGTATAACTGCCTTAACTTTGCAAAAGGAAAAGTAAATGGGGATCCATAATAAATACAAATACAAATATGTTAGAACTCGTTCAAGACTGTTGGAAAAGCATTCCAGGTGAAGCTGGTTGAGAGAATGCCAAGCGTGTGCAAAGCTATCATCAAGCCAAATGGTGGCTACTTTGAAGAATCACAGATTTTGATTTGTTTAACACTTTTTTGGTTACTACATGATTTCATATGTGTTATTTCATAGTTCTGATGTCTTCACTATTATCCTACAATGTAGAACAGTAAAAATAAAGAAAAACCCTGGAATGAGTAGCTGTGTCCAAACTCAAGCTGCATCCCTGTCTCACCTCACAGCCTGTTGAAAGAAAAAAAAATCTTCAATTTTAACAGCACAGTTGTTGTTTGTGTATATGTATTTTATAATGTCGTCTGTTTCCCCCCAACATTTTGAATAGCAGTTCCCCATGCCAAATTCTCTCTCTCTCTCTCTCTCTCTCTCTCTCTCTCTCTCTCTCTCTCTCTCTCTCTCTCTCTCTCTCTCTCTCTCTCTCTCTCCTCCTCAGTCCCTCTCTCCAAACTCCCTCTGTATCTCTCTCTCTCCACACTCCCTCTCCCTCTCTCTCTTCACACTCCCCTCTGTATCTCTAAGAGACAGGGATCAGGTTACAGAGAATCCCTCTGCACTGAGCCGCAGACAGTTTTAATTGTCATTGCATGAAGGCCTTGCCTCGCATGCATACAGTGATACAGTCCATTCTCTATCAGGTCTTGGTGAATGACTTTGATATTCTCTAAAGTTGACCATAGTTAGACAGCTCATCACTAAGCTAAGGACCCTGGGACTAAACACCTCCCTCTGCAACTGGATCCTGGCCTTCCTGACAGGCCACCCCCAGGTGTTAAGGGTAGGTAACAACACAGCCACCACACTGATCCTCAACATGAGGGCCCCTCAGGGGTGAGTGCTCAGTCCCCTCCTGTACTCCCTGTTCACTCATGACTGCATGGCCAGGCACAACTCCAACAACATCATCAAGTTTGCCGATGACACAACAGTGGTAGGCTTGATCACCAACAACGATGAGACAGCCTACAGGGAGGAGGTCAGAAATCTGGCTGTGTGGGCCAAGGACAACAACCTCTCCCTCAACATGATCAAGACAAAGGAGATGATTGTGGACTACAGGAAAAAGAGGACCGAGCACACCCTCATTCTCTTCGACGGGGCTGCAGTGGAGCAGGTTGAGAGCTTCAAGTTCCTTGGTGTCCACATCACCAACAAACTAACATGGACAGTCGTGAAGAGGGCACGACAAAACCTATTCCCCCTCAGGAGACTGAAAATATTTGGCATGGGTCCTCAGATCCTCAAAAGGTTCTACAACTGCACCATCGAGAGCATCTTAACTGGTTGCATCACTGCCTAGTATGGCAACTGCCTGGCCTCCGACCGCAAGGCACTACAGAGAATAGTGCGTACTGCCTAGTACATCACTGGGGCCAAGCTTCCCGCCATCCAGGACCTCTACACCAGGCGAAGAAGAAGGCCCTAAAAATTGCCAAAGATGCCAGCCACCCTAGTCATAGACTGCCCTCTCTGCTACCGCATTGGCAAGCGGTACCGGAGCACCACGTCTAGGTCCTAGAGGCTTCTTAGCAGCTTCTACCCCCAAGCCATAAGACTCCTGAACAGCTAATCAAAGGGCTACCCAGACCCCTCTGTTACACTGCTGCTTCTCTCTGTTTATTATCTATGCATGGTCACTTTAACTCTACCTACTTGTATATATTACCTCAATTACCTCGACTAACCGATGCCCCCTGTACATTGACTCTGTACCGGTACCCCCTTTATATAGTCTCGCTATTGTTATTTTACTGCTGCTGTTTAATTACTTGTTACTTTAATTTTCTATTTTTCTACTTTTCTATTTTTACTTAACACGTTTTTCTTCTTAACTTCTAAAATCATTAATGGTTAAGGGCTTATAAGTAAGCATTTCAATGTAAGGTCTTTGTATTTGGTGCATGTGACAAATAACATTTGATTTGATTTGATTTCATATGCCCTAAGGCCCTTGTCAAAAGTAGTGCACTATATATTCCCATGTGTGATTAAATGTGTAGTAGCCTAATGACAGTGTAGGCAAGGGGAGAATGATGGTGACGTTACTAGACACCGTAATGTCTTTTTATGACATTACATTAACATATTAATCATATCAAGTGCATTAAGTCATTATTCCAACGTGCAGAAAAATACACAGCTATTTATGAGGAGTATGACATACATACAGAACAGTCACTTCACCCACAAACTCCTTTCCTTTTCAACAAGCAATTTGTCAGAGAAGACTGTGTGTGTGTGTGTGTGTGTGTGTATGTGTGTGTGTGTGTGTGTGTGTGTGTGTGTGTGTGTGTGTGTGTGTGTGTGTGTGTGTGTGTGTGTGTGTGTGTGTGTGTGTGTGTGCATGCGCGTGTGTGTGTGCGTGTGCGTGTGTGTCTGTGTCTGTGTGAGTGTATGTGTGTGTGCACATTCTGTATGTGCCTGGAATGGCCAATATAACAGGCATGTGACATCAATCTATATTAGGTGTAGTCTGTCACCACGCCATCTCGGGATGAAAAGGAGGAGAGAGGGATGAGAAAAGGAGGAGGGTTTGTCGCGGCATCGCCCTGTGATCCACTAAAGGACTCTGCATATCGATCATGTGACCTTGGAGGAGATGGAGGCGGTGGCTGTACATATCATTCTCCCACTATAATCTATCTACTGCTGTACATGTCATTCTCCCACTATACTGTATCTACTGCTGTACATATCATTATCCCACTATAATCTATCTACTGCTGTACATATCATTCTCCCACTATAATATATCTACTGCTGTACATGTCATTCTCCCACTATAATATATCTACTGCTGTACATATCATTCTCCCACTATAATATATCTACTGCTGTACATATCATTCTCCCACTATAATATATATACTGCTGTAGATATCATTCTCCCACTGTAATATATCTACTGCTGTACATATCATTCTCCCACTATAATATACTGTATCTACTGCTGTACATATCATTCTCCCCTATAATATACTGTATCTACTGCTGTACATATCATTCTCCCACTATAATATATCTACTGCTGTACATATCATTCTCCCACTATAATATATATACTGCTGTACATATCATTCTCCCCTATAATATACTGTATCTACTGCTGTACATATCATTCTCCCACTATAACATATCTACTGCTGTACATATCATTCTCCCACTATAATATATCTACTGCTGTACATATCATTCTCCCCTATAACATATCTACTGCTGTACATGTCATTCTCCCCTATAATATACTGTATCTACTGCTGTACATATCATTCTCCTACTATAATATATCTACTGCTGTACATATCATTCTACCCTATAACATATCTACTGCTGTACATGTCATTCTCCCCTATAATATATCTACTGCTGTACATATCATTCTCCCACTATAACATATCTACTGCTGTACATATCATTCTCCCACTATAATATACTGTATCTACTGCTGTACATATCATTCTCCCACTGTAATATATCTACTGCTGTACATATGTACATATCATTCTCCCACTATAATATATCTACTGCTGTACATATCATTCTCCCACTATAAAATATCTACTGCTGTACGTATCATTCTCCCACTATAACATATCTACTGCTGTACATATCATTCTCCCACTATAACATATCTACTGCTGTACATGTCATTCTCCCACTATAATATATCTACTGCTGTACATATCATTCTCCCACTATAACATATCTACTGCTGTACCTATCATTCTCCCACTATAATATATCTACTGCTGTACATATCATTCTCCCACTATAATATATATACTGCTGTACATATCATTCTCCCCTATAATATATCTACTGCTGTACATATCATTCTCCCACTATAACATATCTACTGCTGTACATATCATTCTCCCACTATAATATATCTACTGCTGTACATATCATTCTCCCCTATAATATATCTACTGCTGTACATGTCATTCTCCCACTATAATATATATATACTGCTGTACATATCATTCTCCCACTATAACATATCTACTGCTGTACATATCATTCTCCCACTATAATATATCTACTGCTGTACATATCATTCTCCCACTATAATATATATACTGCTGTACATATCATTCTCCCCTATAATATATATACTGCTGTACATATCATTCTCCCACTATAATATATCTACTGCTGTAGATATCATTCTCCCACTATAATATATCTACTGCTGTACATATCATTCTCCCCTATAATATACTGTATCTACTGCTGTACATATCATTCTCCCCTATAATATATCTACTGCTGTACATATCATTCTCCCACTATAATATATCTACTGCTGTACATATCATTCTCCCACTATAATATATATATACTGCTGTACATATCATTCTCCCCTATAATATACTGTATCTACTGCTGTACATATCATTATCCTACTATAATATATCTACTGCTGTACATATCATTCTCCCCTATAACATATCTACTGCTGTACATGTCATTCTCCCCTATAATATATCTACTGCTGTACATATCATTCTCCCACTATAACATATCTACTGCTGTACATATCATTCTCCCACTATAATATACTGTATCTACTGCTGTACATATCATTCTCCCACTATAATATATCTACTGCTGTATATATCATTCTCCCACTATAATATATCTACTGCTGTACATATCATTCTCCCACTATAACATATCTACTGCTGTACATATCATTCTCCCACTATAACATATCTACTGCTGTACATATCATTCTCCCACTATAATATATCCACTGCTGTACATATCATTCTCCCTATAATATATCTACTGCTGTACATGTCATTCTCCCACTATAATATATATACTGCTGTACATATCATTCTCCCACTATAACATATCTACTGCTGTACATATCATTCTCCCACTATAATATATCTACTGCTGTACATATCATTCTCCCACTATAATATATATACTGCTGTACATATCATTCTCCCCTATAATATATCTACTGCTGTACATATCATTCTCCCACTATAATATATATACTGCTGTACATATCATTCTCCCCTATAATATATATATTGCTGTACATATCATTCTCCCACTATAATATACTGTATCTACTGCTGTACATATCATTCTCCCACTGTAATATATCTACTGCTGTACATATGTACATATCATTCTCCCACTATAATATATCTACTGCTGTACATATCATTCTCCCACTATAACATATCTACTGCTGTACGTATCATTCTCCCACTATAACATATCTACTGCTGTACATATCATTCTCCCACTATAACATATCTACTGCTGTACATGTCATTCTCCCACTATAATATATCTACTGCTGTACATATCATTCTCCCACTATAACATATCTACTGCTGTACCTATCATTCTCCCACTATAATATATCTACTGCTGTACATATCATTCTCCCACTATAATATATATACTGCTGTACATATCATTCTCCCCTATAATATATCTACTGCTGTACATATCATTCTCCCACTATAACATATCTACTGCTGTACATATCATTCTCCCACTATAATATATCTACTGCTGTACATATCATTCTCCCCTATAATATATCTACTGCTGTACATGTCATTCTCCCACTATAATATATATATACTGCTGTACATATCATTCTCCCACTATAACATATCTATACTGCTGTACATATCATTCTCCCACTATAACATATCTACTGCTGTACATATCATTCTCCCACTATAATATATATACTGCTGTACATATCATTCTCCCCTATAATATATATACTGCTGTACATATCATTCTCCCACTATAATATATCTACTGCTGTAGATATCATTCTCCCACTATAATATATCTACTGCTGTACATATCATTCTCCCCTATAATATACTGTATCTACTGCTGTACATATCATTCTCCCCTATAATATATCTACTGCTGTACATGTCATTCTCCCACTATAATATATATACTGCTGTACATATCATTCTCCCACTATAACATATCTACTGCTGTACATATCATTCTCCCACTATAATATATCTACTGCTGTACATATCATTCTCCCACTATAATATATATATATACTGCTGTACATATCATTCTCCCCTATAATATACTGTATCTACTGCTGTACATATCATTATCCTACTATAATATATCTACTGCTGTACATATCATTCTCCCCTATAACATATCTACTGCTGTACATGTCATTCTCCCCTATAATATATCTACTGCTGTACATATCATTCTCCCACTATAACATATTTACTGCTGTACATATCATTCTCCCACTATAATATACTGTATCTACTGCTGTACATATCATTCTCCCACTATAATATATCTACTGCTGTATATATCATTCTCCCACTATAATATATCTACTGCTGTACATATCATTCTCCCACTATAACATATCTACTGCTGTACATATCATTCTCCCACTATAACATATCTACTGCTGTACATATCATTCTCCCACTATAATATATCCACTGCTGTACATATCACTCTCCCCTATAATATATCTACTGCTGTACATGTCATTCTCCCACTATAATATATATACTGCTGTACATATCATTCTCCCACTATAACATATCTACTGCTGTACATATCATTCTCCCACTATAATATATCTACTGCTGTACATATCATTCTCCCACTATAATATATATACTGCTGTACATATCATTCTCCCCTATAATATATCTACTGCTGTACATATCATTCTCCCACTATAATATATATACTGCTGTACATATCATTCTCCCCTATAATATATATATTGCTGTACATATCATTCTCCCACTATAATATACTGTATCTACTGCTGTACATATCATTCTCCCACTATAATATATCTACTGCTGTACATATCATTCTCCCACTATAATATATCTACTGCTGTACATATCATTCTCCCCTATAATATATATACTGCTGTACATATCATTCTCCCACTATAATATACTGTATCTACTGCTGTACATATCATTCTCCCACTATAATATATCTACTGCTGTACATATCATTCTCCCACTATAATATATCTACTGCTGTACATATCATTCTCCCACTATAATAGACTGTATCTACTGCTGTACATGTCATTCCCCACTATAATATATATACTGCTGTACATATCATTCTCCCACTATAACATATCTACTGCTGTACATATCATTCTCCCACTATAATATACTGTATCTACTGCTGTACATGTCATTCTCCCACTATAATATACTGTATCTACTGCTGTACATGTCATTCTCCTACTATAATATATCACCTGCTGTACATATCATTCTCCCCTATAATATATATACTGCTGTACATATCATTCTCCCCTATAATATACTGTATCTACTGCTGTACATATCATTCTCCCTATAATATATCTACTGCTGTACATATCATTCTCCCACTATAATATATCTACTGCTGTACATATCATTCTCCCACTATAATATATATACTGCTGTACATATCATTCTCCCCTATAATATACTGTATCTACTGCTGTACATATCATTCTCCTACTATAATATATCTACTGCTGTACATATCATTCTCCCCTATAACATATCTACTGCTGTACATGTCATTCTCCCTATAATATATCTACTGCTGTACATATCATTCTCCCACTATAACATATCTACTGCTGTACATATCTTCTCCCACTATAACATATCTACTGCTGTACATATCATTCTCCCACTATAATATATCCACTGCTGTACATATCATTCTCCCCTATAATATATCTACTGCTGTACATGTAATATCTCCCACTATAATATATATACTGCTGTACATATCATTCTCCCACTATAATATATATACTGCTGTACATATCATTCTCCCACTATAATATATCTACTGCTGTACATATCATTCTCCCACTATAATATATATACTGCTGTACATATCATTCTCCCCTATAATATATATATTGCTGTACATATCATTCTCCCATATAATATACTGTATCTACTGCTGTACATATCATTCTCCCTATAATATATATATTGCTGTACATATCATTCTCCCATATAATATACTGTATCTACTGCTGTACATATCATTCTCCCACTATAATATATCTACTGCTGTACATATCATTCTCCCACTATAATATATCTACTGCTGTACATATCATTCTCCCCTATAATATATATACTGCTGTACATATCATTCTCCCACTATAATATACTGTATCTACTGCTGTACATATCATTCTCC
This sequence comes from Oncorhynchus keta, assembly GCF_023373465.1. Lineage (NCBI taxonomy): Eukaryota > Metazoa > Chordata > Actinopteri > Salmoniformes > Salmonidae > Oncorhynchus > Oncorhynchus keta. Next base: position 31,972,538 of record NC_068440.1, on the reverse strand, counting down.
CACTATAATATATCTACTGCTGTACATATCATTCTCCCACTATAATATATCTACTGCTGTACATATCATTCTCCCACTATAATAGACTGTATCTACTGCTGTACATGTCATTCCCCCACTATAATATATATACTGCTGTACATATCATTCTCCCACTATAATATATCTACTGCTGTACATATCATTCTCCCACTATAATATACTGTATCTACTGCTGTACATGTCATTCTCCCACTATAATATACTGTATCTACTGCTGTACATGTCATTCTCCTACTATAATATACTGTATCTACTGCTGTACATATCATTCTCCCCTATAATATACTGTATCTACTGCTGTACATATCATTCTCCCATATAATATATCTACTGCTGTACATATCATTCTCCCACTATAATATATCTACTGCTGTACATATCATTCTCCCACTATAATATATATACTGCTGTACATATCATTCTCCCCTATAATATACTGTATCTACTGCTGTACATATCATTCTCCTACTATAATATATCTACTGCTGTACATATCATTCTCCCCTATAACATATCTACTGCTGTACATGTCATTCTCCCCTATAATATATCTACTGCTGTACATATCATTCTCCCACTATAACATATCTACTGCTGTACATATCATTCTCCCACTATAATATACTGTATCTACTGCTGTACATATCATTCTCCCACTATAATATATCTACTGCTGTACATTCTCCCACTATAATATATCTACTGCTGTACTATCATTCTCCCACTATAACATATCTACTGCTGTACATATCATTCTCCCACTATAATATATCTACTGCTGTACATATCATTCTCCCACTATAATATATCTACTGCTGTACATATCATTCTCCCATAATATATCTATGCTGTACATGTCATTCTCCCACTATAATATATCTACTGCTGTATATCTTCTCCCACTATAATAGACTGTATCTGCTGCTGTCATTCATTCCCACTATAATATATATACTGCTGTACATATCATTCTCCCACTATAACATATCTACTGCTGTACATATCATTCTCCCACTATAATATACTGTATCTACTGCTGTACATGTCATTCTCCCACTATAATATACTGTATCTACTGCTGTACATGTCATTCTCCTACTATAATATATCAACCTGCTGTACATATCATTCTCCCTATAATATATATACTGCTGTACATATCATTCTCCCTATAATATACTGTATCTACTGCTGTACATATCATTCTCCCTATAATATATCTACTGCTGTACATATCATTCTCCCACTATAATATATCTACTGCTGTACATATCATTCTCCCACTATAATATATATACTGCTGTACATATCATTCTCCCTATAATATACTGTATCTACTGCTGTACATATCATTCTCCTACTATAATATATCTACTGCTGTACATATCATTCTCCCCTATAACATATCTACTGCTGTACATGTCATTCTCCCCTATAATATATCTACTGCTGTACATATCATTCTCCCACTATAACATATCTACTGCTGTACATATCATTCTCCCACTATAACATATCTACTGCTGTACATATCATTCTCCCACTATAATATATCCACTGCTGTACATATCATTCTCCCTATAATATATCTACTGCTGTACATGTAATTCTCCCACTATAATATATATACTGCTGTACATATCATTCTCCCACTATAATATATATACTGCTGTACATATCATTCTCCCCTATAATATATCTACTGCTGTACATATCATTCTCCCACTATAATATATATACTGCTGTACATATCATTCTCCCCTATAATATATATATTGCTGTACATATCATTCTCCCACTATAATATACTGTATCTACTGCTGTACATATCATTCTCCCCTATAATATATATATTGCTGTACATATCATTCTCCCACTATAATATACTGTATCTACTGCTGTACATATCATTCTCCCACTATAATATATCTACTGCTGTACATATCATTCTCCCACTATAATATATCTACTGCTGTACATATCATTCTCCCCTATAATATATATACTGCTGTACATATCATTCTCCCACTATAATATACTGTATCTACTGCTGTACATATCATTCTCCCACTATAATATATCTACTGCTGTACATATCATTCTCCCACTATAATATATCTACTGCTGTACATATCATTCTCCCACTATAATAGACTGTATCTACTGCTGTACATGTCATTCCCCACTATAATATATATACTGCTGTACATATCATTCTCCCACTATAATATATCTACTGCTGTACATATCATTCTCCCACTATAATATACTGTATCTACTGCTGTACATGTCATTCTCCCACTATAATATACTGTATCTACTGCTGTGCTGTCATTCTCCTACTATAATATACTGTATCTACTGCTGTACATATCATTCTCCCCTATAATATACTGTATCTACTGCTGTACATATCATTCTCCCCTATAATATATCTACTGCTGTACATATCATTCTCCCACTATAATATATCTACTGCTGTACGTATCATTCTCCCACTATAATATATATACTGCTGTACATATCATTCTCCCTATAATATACTGTATCTACTGCTGTACATATCATTCTCCTACTTTAATATATCTACTGCTGTACATATCATTCTCCCCTATAACATATCTACTGCTGTACATGTCATTCTCCCCTATAATATATCTACTGCTGTACATATCATTCTCCCACTATAACATATCTAACATATCATTCTCCCACTATAATATACTGTATCTACTGCTGTATCATTCTCCACTATATACTGCTGTATATCATTCTCCCACTATAATATATCTACTGCTGTACATATCATTCTCCCACTATAACATATCTACTGCTGTACATATCATTCTCCCACTATAACATATCTACTGCTGTACATATCATTCTCCCACTATAATATATCTACTGCTGTACATATCATTCTCCCCTATAATATATCTACTGCTGTACATGTCATTCTCCCACTATAATATATCTACTGCTGTACATATCATTCTCCCACTATACCATATCTACTGCTGTACATATCATTCTCCCACTATAATATACTGTATCTACTGCTGTACATATCATTCTCCCACTATAATATATCTACTGCTGTACATATCATTCTCCCACTATAATATATCTACTGCTGTACATATCATTCTCCCACTATAATATACTGTATCTACTGCTGTACATGTCATTCTCCCACTATAATATATCTACTGCTGTACATATCATTCTCCCACTATAATAGACTGTATCTACTGCTGTACATGTCATTCTCCCACTATAACATATCTACTGCTGTACATGTCATTCTCCCACTATAATATATATACTGCTGTACATATCATTCTCCCACTATAACATATCTACTGCTGTACATATCATTCTCCCACTATAATATACTGTATCTACTGCTGTACATGTCATTCTCCCACTATAATATACTGTATCTACTGCTGTACATGTCATTCTCCTACTATAATATATCAACCTGCTGTACATATCATTCTCCCCTATAATATATATACTGCTGTACATATCATTCTCCCCTATAATATACTGTATCTACTGCTGTACATATCATTCACCCTATAATATATCTACTGCTGTACATATCATTCTCCCACTATAATATATCTACTGCTGTACATATCATTCTCCCACTATAATATATATACTGCTGTACATATCATTCTCCCTATAATATACTGTATCTACTGCTGTACATATCATTCTCCTACTATAATATATCTACTGCTGTACATATCATTCTCCCTATAACATATCTGCTGCTATACATGTCATTCTCCCCTATAATATATCTACTGCTGTACATATCATTCTCCCACTATAACATATCTACTGCTGTACATATCATTCTCCCACTATAATATACTGTATCTACTGCTGTACATATCATTCTCCCACTATAATATATCTACTGCTGTATATATCATTCTCCCACTATAATATATCTACTGCTGTACATATCATTCTCCCACTATAACATATCTACTGCTGTACATATCATTCTCCCACTATAACATATCTACTGCTGTACATATCATTCTCCCACTATAATATATCTACTGCTGTACATATCATTCTCCCCTATAATATATCTACTGCTGTACATGTCATTCTCCCACTATAATATATCTACTGCTGTACATATCATTCTCCCACTATAATAGACTGTATCTACTGCTGTACATGTCATTCTCCCACTATAATATATATACTGCTGTACATATCATTCTCCCACTATAACATATCTACTGCTGTACATATCATTCTCCCACTATAATATACTGTATCTACTGCTGTACATATCATTCTCCCACTATAATATATCTACTGCTATACATATCATTCTCCCACTATAATATATCTACTGCTGTACATATCATTCTCCCACTATAATATACTGTATCTACTGCTGTACATGTCATTCTCCCACTATAATATATCTACTGCTGTACATATCATTCTCCCACTATAATAGACTGTATCTACTGCTGTACATGTCATTCTCCCACTATAACATATCTACTGCTGTACATATCATTCTCCCACTATAATATACTGTATCTACTGCTGTACATATCATTCTCCCACTATAATATATCTACTGCTGTATATATCATTCTCCCACTATAATATATCTACTGCTGTACATATCATTCTCCCACTATAACATATCTACTGCTGTACATATCATTCTCCCACTATAACATATCTACTGCTGTACATATCATTCTCCCACTATAATATATCTACTGCTGTACATATCATTCTCCCCTATAATATATCTACTGCTGTACATGTCATTCTCCCACTATAATATATCTACTGCTGTACATATCATTCTCCCACTATAACATATCTACTGCTGTACATATCATTCTCCCACTATAATATATCTACTGCTGTACATATCATTCTCCCACTATAATATATATACTGCTGTACATATCATTCTCCCCTATAATATATATACTGCTGTACATATCATTCTCCCACTATAATATACTGTATCTACTGCTGTACATATCATTCTCCCACTATAATATATCTACTGCTGTACATATCATTCTCCCACTATAATATATCTACTGCTGTACATATCATTCTCCCCTATAATATATATACTGCTGTACATATCATTCTCCCACTATAATATACTGTATCTACTGCTGTACATATCATTCTCCCACTATAATATATCTACTGCTGTACATATCATTCTCCCACTATAATATATATACTGCTGTACATATCATTCTCCCACTATAATATACTGTATCTACTGCTGTACATGTCATTCTCCCACTATAATATATCTACTGCTGTACATATCATTCTCCCACTATAATAGACTGTATCTACTGCTGTACATGTCATTCTCCCACTATAATATATATACTGCTGTACATATCATTCTCCCACTATAACATATCTACTGCTGTACATATCATTCTCACACTATAATATACTGTATCTACTGCTGTACATATCATTCTCCCACTATAATATATCTACTGCTGTACATATCATTCTCCCACTATAATATATCTACTGTTGTACATATCATTCTCCCACTATAATATACTGTATCTACTGCTGTACATGTCATTCTCCCACTATAATATATCTACTGCTGTACATATCATTCTCCCACTATAATAGACTGTATCTACTGCTGTACATGTCATTCTCCCACTATAATATATCTACTGCTGTACATATCATTCTCCCCTATAATATACTGTATCTACTGCTGTACATATCATTCTCCCTATAATATATCTACTGCTGTACATATCATTCTCCCACTATAATATATATACTGCTGTACATATCATTCTCCCACTATAATATATCTACTGCTGTACATATCATTCTCCCACTATAATATATATACTGCTGTACATATCATTCTCCCCTATAATATACTGTATCTACTGCTGTACATATCATTCTCCTACTATAATATATCTACTGCTGTACATATCATTCTCCCCTATAACATATCTACTGCTGTACATGTCATTCTCCCCTATAATATATCTACTGCTGTACATATCATTCTCCCACTATAACATATCTACTGCTGTACATATCATTCTCCCACTATAATATACTGTATCTACTGCTGTACATATCATTCTCCAACTATAATATATCTACTGCTGTATATATCATTCTCCCACTATAATATATCTACTGCTGTACATATCATTCTCCCACTATAACATATCTACTGCTGTACATATCATTCTCCCACTATAACATATCTACTGCTGTACATATCATTCTCCCACTATAATATATCTACTGCTGTACATATCATTCTCCCTATAATATATCTACTGCTGTACATGTCATTCTCCCACTATAATATATCTACTGCTGTACATATCATTCTCCCACTATAACATATCTACTGCTGTACATATCATTCTCCCACTATAATATATCTACTGCTGTACATATCATTCTCCCACTATAATATATCTACTGCTGTACATATCATTCTCCTACTATAATATATATACTGCTGTACATATCATTCTCCCCTATAATATATATACTGCTGTACATATCATTCTCCCACTATAATATACTGTATCTACTGCTGTACATATCATTCTCCCACTATAATATATCTACTGCTGTACATATCATTCTCCCACTATAATATATCTACTGCTGTACATATCATTCTCCCCTATAATATATCTACTGCTGTACATATCATTCTCCCACTATAATATATCTACTGCTGTACATATCATTCTCCCACTATAATATACTGTATCTACTGCTGTACATGTCATTCTCCCACTATAATATATCTACTGCTGTACATATAATTCTCCCCTATAACATATCTACTGCTGTACATGTCATTCTCCCCTATAATATATCTACTGCTGTACATATCATTCTCCCACTATAACATATCTACTGCTGTACATATCATTCTCCCACTATAATATACTGTATCTACTGCTGTACATATCATTCTCCCACTATAATATATCTACTGCTGTATATATCATTCTCCCACTATAATATATCTACTGCTGTACATATCATTCTCCCACTATAACATATCTACTATATCATTCTCCCACTGCTGTACATATCATTCTCCCACTATAACATATCTACTGCTGTACATATCATTCTCCCATAATATATCTATAATATATCCACTGCTGTACATATCATTCTCCCACTATAATATATCTACTGCTGTACATATCATTCTCCCACTATAATATATCTATGCTGTACTGCTCCCACTATAATATATATACTGCTGTACATATCATTCTCCCACTATAACATATCTACTGCTGTACATATCATTCTCCCACTATAATATATCTACTGCTGTACATATCATTCTCCCACTATAATATATATACTGCTGTACATATCATTCTCCCCTATAATATATCTACTGCTGTACATATCATTCTCCCACTATAATATATATACTGCTGTACATATCATTCTCCCCTATAATATATATATTGCTGTACATATCATTCTCCCACTATAATATACTGTATCTACTGCTGTACATATCATTCTCCCACTATAATATATCTACTGCTGTACATATCATTCTCCCACTATAATATATCTACTGCTGTACATATCATTCTCCCACTATAATATATATACTGCTGTACATATCATTCTCCCCTATAATATACTGTATCTACTGCTGTACATATCATTCTCCTACTATAATATATCTACTGCTGTACATATCATTCTCCCCTATAACATATCTACTGCTGTACATGTCATTCTCCCCTATAATATATCTACTGCTGTACATATCATTCTCCCACTATAACATATCTACTGCTGTACATATCATTCTCCCACTATAATATACTGTATCTACTGCTGTACATATCATTCTCCAACTATAATATATCTACTGCTGTATATATCATTCTCCCACTATAATATATCTACTGCTGTACATATCATTCTCCCACTATAACATATCTACTGCTGTACATATCATTCTCCCACTATAACATATCTACTGCTGTACATATCATTCTCCCACTATAATATATCTACTGCTGTACATATCATTCTCCCCTATAATATATCTACTGCTGTACATGTCATTCTCCCACTATAATATATCTACTGCTGTACATATCATTCTCCCACTATAACATATCTACTGCTGTACATATCATTCTCCCACTATAATATATCTACTGCTGTACATATCATTCTCCCACTATAATATATCTACTGCTGTACATATCATTCTCCTACTATAATATATATACTGCTGTACATATCATTCTCCCCTATAATATATATACTGCTGTACATATCATTCTCCCACTATAATATACTGTATCTACTGCTGTACATATCATTCTCCCACTATAATATATCTACTGCTGTACATATCATTCCCCACTATAATATATCTACTGCTGTACATATCATTCTCCCTATAATATATCTACTGCTGTACATATCATTCTCCCACTATAATATATCTACTGCTGTACATATCATTCTCCCACTATAATATACTGTATCTACTGCTGTACATGTCATTCTCCCACTATAATATATCTACTGCTGTACATATAATTCTCCCCTATAACATATCTACTGCTGTACATGTCATTCTCCCCTATAATATATCTACTGCTGTACATATCATTCTCCCACTATAACATATCTACTGCTGTACATATCATTCTCCCACTATAATATACTGTATCTACTGCTGTACATATCATTCTCCCACTATAATATATCTACTGCTGTATATATCATTCTCCCACTATAATATATCTACTGCTGTACATATCATTCTCCCACTATAACATATCTACTGCTGTACATATCATTCTCCCACTATAACATATCTACTGCTGTACATATCATTCTCCCACTATAATATATCCACTGCTGTACATATCATTCTCCCCTATAATATATCTACTGCTGTACATGTCATTCTCCCACTATAATATATATACTGCTGTACATATCATTCTCCCACTATAACATATCTACTGCTGTACATATCATTCTCCCACTATAATATATCTACTGCTGTACATATCATTCTCCCACTATAATATATATACTGCTGTACATATCATTCTCCCCTATAATATATCTACTGCTGTACATATCATTCTCCCACTATAATATATATACTGCTGTACATATCATTCTCCCCTATAATATATATATTGCTGTACATATCATTCTCCCACTATAATATACTGTATCTACTGCTGTACATATCATTCTCCCCTATAATATATCTACTGCTGTACATATCATTCTCCCACTATAATATATCTACTGCTGTACATATCATTCTCCCCTATAATATATATACTGCTGTACATATCATTCTCCCACTATAATATATCTACTGCTGTACATATCATTCTCCCACTATAATATATCTACTGCTGTACATATCATTCTCCCACTATAATAGACTGTATCTACTGCTGTACATGTCATTCCCCACTATAATATATATACTACTGTACATATCATTCTCCCACTATAACATATCTACTGCTGTACATATCATTCTCCCACTATAATATACTGTATCTACTGCTGTACATGTCATTCTCCCACTATAATATACTGTATCTACTGCTGTACATGTCATTCTCCTACTATAATATATCAACCTGCTGTACATATCATTCTCCCCTATAATATATATACTGCTGTACATATCATTCTCCCCTATAATATACTGTATCTACTGCTGTACATATCATTCTCCCCTATAATATATCTACTGCTGTACATATCATTCTCCCACTATAATATATCTACTGCTGTACATATCATTCTCCCACTATAATATATATACTGCTGTACATATCATTCTCCCCTATAATATACTGTATCTACTGCTGTACATATCATTCTCCTACTATAATATATCTACTGCTGTACATATCATTCTCCCCTATAACATATCTACTGCTGTACATGTCATTCTCCCCTATAATATATCTACTGCTGTACATATCATTCTCCCACTATAACATATCTACTGCTGTACATATCATTCTCCCACTATAACATATCTACTGCTGTACATATCATTCTCCCACTATAATATATCCACTGCTGTACATATCATTCTCCCCTATAATATATCTACTGCTGTACATGTAATTCTCCCACTATAATATATATACTGCTGTACATATCATTCTCCCCTATAATATATCTACTGCTGTACATATCATTCTCCCACTATAATATATATACTGCTGTACATATCATTCTCCCCTATAATATATATATTGCTGTACATATCATTCTCCCACTATAATATACTGTATCTACTGCTGTACATATCATTCTCCCCTATAATATATATATTGCTGTACATATCATTCTCCCACTATAATATACTGTATCTACTGCTGTACATATCATTCTCCCACTATAATATATCTACTGCTGTACATATCATTCTCCTACTATAATATATCTACTGCTGTACATATCATTCTCCCCTATAATATATATACTGCTGTACATATCATTCTCCCACTATAATATACTGTATCTACTGCTGTACATATCATTCTCCCACTATAATATATCTACTGCTGTACATATCATTCTCCCACTATAATATATCTACTGCTGTACATATCATTCTCCCACTATAATAGACTGTATCTACTGCTGTACATGTCATTCCCCACTATAATATATATACTGCTGTACATATCATTCTCCCACTATAATATATCTACTGCTGTACATATCATTCTCCCACTATAATATACTGTATCTACTGCTGTACATGTCATTCTCCCACTATAATATACTGTATCTACTGCTGTACATGTCATTCTCCTACTATAATATACTGTATCTACTGCTGTACATATCATTCTCCCCTATAATATACTGTATCTACTGCTGTACATATCATTCTCCCCTATAATATATCTACTGCTGTACATATCATTCTCCCACTATAATATATCTACTGCTGTACGTATCATTCTCCCACTATAATATATATACTGCTGTACATATCATTCTCCCCTATAATATACTGTATCTACTGCTGTACATATCATTCTCCTACTTTAATATATCTACTGCTGTACATATCATTCTCCCCTATAACATATCTACTGCTGTACATGTCATTCTCCCCTATAATATATCTACTGCTGTACATATCATTCTCCCACTATAACATATCTACTGCTGTACATATCATTCTCCCACTATAATATACTGTATCTACTGCTGTACATATCATTCTCCCACTATAATATATCTACTGCTGTATATATCATTCTCCCACTATAATATATCTACTGCTGTACATATCATTCTCCCACTATAACATATCTACTGCTGTACATATCATTCTCCCACTATAACATATCTACTGCTGTACATATCATTCTCCCACTATAATATATCTACTGCTGTACATATCATTCTCCCCTATAATATATCTACTGCTGTACATGTCATTCTCCCACTATAATATATCTACTGCTGTACATATCATTCTCCCACTATACCATATCTACTGCTGTACATATCATTCTCCCACTATAATATACTGTATCTACTGCTGTACATATCATTCTCCCACTATAATATATCTACTGCTGTACATATCATTCTCCCACTATAATATATCTACTGCTGTACATATCATTCTCCCACTGTAACATATCTACTGCTGTACATGTCATTCTCCCACTATAATATATATACTGCTGTACATATCATTCTCCCACTATAACATATCTACTGCTGTACATATCATTCTCCCACTATAATATACTGTATCTACTGCTGTACATGTCATTCTCCCACTATAATATACTGTATCTACTGCTGTACATGTCATTCTCCTACTATAATATATCAACCTGCTGTACATATCATTCTCCCCTATAATATATATACTGCTGTACATATCATTCTCCCCTATAATATACTGTATCTACTGCTGTACATATCATTCACCCCTATAATATATCTACTGCTGTACATATCATTCTCCCACTATAATATATCTACTGCTGTACATATCATTCTCCCACTATAATATATATACTGCTGTACATATCATTCTCCCCTATAATATACTGTATCTACTGCTGTACATATCATTCTCCTACTATAATATATCTACTGCTGTACATATCATTCTCCCCTATAACATATCTACTGCTATACATGTCATTCTCCCCTATAATATATCTACTGCTGTACATATCATTCTCCCACTATAACATATCTACTGCTGTACATATCATTCTCCCACTATAATATACTGTATCTACTGCTGTACATATCATTCTCCCACTATAATATATCTACTGCTGTATATATCATTCTCCCACTATAATATATCTACTGCTGTACATATCATTCTCCCACTATAACATATCTACTGCTGTACATATCATTCTCCCACTATAACATATCTACTGCTGTACATATAATTCTCCCACTATAATATATCTACTGCTGTACATATCATTCTCCCCTATAATATATCTACTGCTGTACATGTCATTCTCCCACTATAATATATCTACTGCTGTACATATCATTCTCCCACTATAATAGACTGTATCTACTGCTGTACATGTCATTCTCCCACTATAATATATATACTGCTGTACATATCATTCTCCCACTATAACATATCTACTGCTGTACATATCATTCTCCC
>NC_068440.1:31917224-31954724 GCF_023373465.1 Oncorhynchus keta | reverse complement strand
TTCTTAATCAAATTAGATTCCATCTCTGCATAAAGCAAACATAAACATCTCTGGACAAATGTAAAGAATGATCTCTACCTGCATAGGGATTGATTGTGTTTATTTCAATGAAGCCTGTAACACTGATCATACCCTATTCCCTATGCAGTGCACTAGTTTAGACCAGGGCTCTTGACATGGTGTAATTAAAACATCAAGTCCCTTGCTGCAGTTACACCACGGGATGGCGTTTTATTTGGAGATTGGGTTGGAGACAAATCCTCTCTATGTATAAATTGAACTGTGGGAGCAGAACCTGAAATCTCTGTGTTCCTGCTTCCTGTTTTAATGATGAATGAACAGATGGTGAACTGTTCTGTCTCTTCTCCCTCTATCGACGTTCATTCCTCCAGGGAGAGAAGAAGGGATTACATTGCATGAGCTGTTATTTCTCTCTGCTCACTTGGCCATCTCTTTATGGACACCCATCCTCTCAAACACATAGAGTAAACACACACACACACACACACACACACACACACACACACACACACACACACACACACACACACACACACACACACACACACACACACACACATAGTTATCTCGCATTCTGATGTTCTGACCCTGGAAAAATAGCGGCCAGGGAAAGTGTTTGTTTGGTGGAGCATGTAGCTCTTTCTCTGAGGAACTAGGCACACACTTTACTGCAGCAATAAAGTATTACATTATCCTATACAGCGGTTGTGTCCCAGATTGCACCCTATTCCCTATATAGTGCACTGTGTTTGACCATAGCCCTATGGCCCCCCCTCAAAAACAATGCACTAAAAAGATTAAGGTGCCATTTGGGACTCGGAAGAGACTGAGATAGGCCATGATGGTGTGTACACTACATTATCCTATACAGAAACTGAGATAGCCCATGATGGTGTGTACACTACATTATCCTATACAGAAACTGAGATAGCCCATGATGGTGTGTACACTACATTATCCTATACAGAAACTGAGATAGCCCATGATGGTGTGTACACTACATTATCCTATACAGAAACCGAGATAGCCCATGATGGTGTGTACACTACATTGTCCTATACATAAACTGGGATAGCCCATGATGGTGTGTACACCACATTATCCTATACAGAAACCGGGATAGCCCATGATGGTGTGTACACTACATTATCCTATACAGAAACCGAGATAGCCCATGATGGTGTGTACACTACATTGTCCTATACATAAACCGGGATAGCCCATGATGGTGTGTACACCACATTATCCTATACAGAAACCGGGATAGCCCATGATGGTGTGTACACCACATTATCCTATACAGAAACTGAGATAGCCCATGATGGTGTGTACACTACATTATCCTATACAGAAACCGAGATAGCCCATGATGGTGTGTACACTACATTATCCTATACAGAAACTGAGATAGCCCATGTATGAAAATGCTTTCTTAATAGGCAAGCAGAAATCCTGACAGGCAGTTCAGCCTTTAGTGTGCAAACATGAACGTTCCGTTCAGATGTTTCCACACCGAGCTCTTACTGACAAACCGTCTGTAGAGTTGTAGACATTTGTCCTCATTTGTTTTTTTTCTCCCTCCCCTATTCGCTGGAGAAACCATTTGGAGCCCATACTTAAGGGACCTTTCAGCCATTTAGTTCAATATGCTTAGTTGCATGTTTTCCCCTGCTTTTCAATTAAATTGTTGATGAGGAGCAAATAAATAAGCAATGAGTACATTTAACAGACACAAACTACAGTAGGCTAGAGGAGGGGAAAAAATAATGGCTTCTCTGCCAGAGGAAGGAGAGGATCATGGGAACACCCAGATGGCCTGAGAGCTAAACACACCCACCCACACGCAAGCATGCACACACACACACTCTCCTTCGCTCTCTTTCCATCTTATTTTGATGCAAAGTGGGAAACTTTGTTACAGAGTAACAGAGTTAGAGAGTAACAGAGATACAGAGTTACAGAGTAGCAGAGATACAGAGTTACAGAGCTACAGAGTAACAGAGTTACAAAGTTACAGAGTTACACAGTTACAGAGTAACAGAGCTACAGAGTAACAGAGTTACAAAGTTACAGAGTTACACAGTTACAGAGTAACAGAGTAACAGAGTTACAGAGTAGCAGAGATACAGAGTTACAGAGCTACAGAGTAACAGAGTTACAAAGTTACAGAGTTACACAGTTACAGAGTAACAGAGTAACAGAGTAACAGAGTAGCAGAGATACAGAGTTACAGAGCTACAGAGTAACAGAGTTACAAAGTTACAGAGTTACACAGTTACAGAGTAACAGAGTTACAGAGTTACAGAGTAACAGAGTTACAGAGTTACAAAGTTACAGAGCTACAGAGTTACAGAGTTACAGAGTAACAGAGTTACAGAGTTACAGAGTTAGAGTTACAGAGTTACAGAGTTATAGTTACATAGTTACAGAGTTAGAGTTACAGAGTTACAGAGTAACAGAGTAACAGAGTTACAGTTACAGAGCTACAGAGTTACAGAGTTAGAGTTACAGAGTTACAGAGTTACATAGTAACAGAGTTACAGAGTTACAGAGTTAGAGTTACAGAGTTAGAGCTACAGAGTAACAGAGTTACAAAGTTACAGAGTTACAGAGTTACAGAGTAACAGAGTTACAGAGTTACAGAGTAAAGAGTTAGAGTTACAGAGTTACAAAGTAACAGAGTAACAGAGTTACAAAGTTACAGAGCTACAGAGTTACAGAGTTAGAGTTACAGAGTTACAGAATTACAGAGTTACAGAGTTACAGAGTTACAGAGTTAGAGTTACAGAGTTAGAGTTACAGAGTTAGAGAATTACAGAGTTACAGAGTTACAGAGTTAGAGTTACAGAGTTACATAGTTACAGAGTTAGAGCTACAGAGTTACAGAGTTACAGAGTTAGAGTTACAGAGTTAGAGAATTACAGAGTTACAGAGTTACAGAGTTAGAGTTACAGAGTTACATAGTTACAGAGTTAGAGCTACAGAGTTACAGAGTTACAGAGTTAGAGTTAGAGTTACAGAGTTAGAGCTACAGAGTTACAGAGTTACAGAGTTCATTAACAATAAAATAAAAGTCATCTATAGTACTAACTCTTTGAATAGAGAACAGATCTTTCCAATCCATTGAACATAAAGTGTTTGATGATTTTTTTCCTGCATTTGGACTGGTGGAAATGTTCTTTCAGGGGGGAAGGAAGGATGCAGACAGGATGCATTGGCCGCTGAAGCAAGGTATTCCATTACTGGGCAACAAGGCTATATGGAATATAATACTACAACGCTGCTGGAGAAGTTACAGTGGCTCGCCCAAAATCTTGAGGCTGGGCGGCCCGTAATTGGTTATACAGCCGTGAAAGTGCTCCCTTGAAATCAATATTACTGGCAGACCCATTTCCTCTCTCCCTCTCTCTCTCTCTCTCTCTCTCTCTCTCTCTCTCTCTCTCTCTCTCCCCTCCCTCTCTCTCTCTCGCTCTCTCTCATTCACCAAAAAAAACGAATCCTCAATATTCATTTATAATGTCCTGGAGATTGGGACAGCTCTCTCCACACATTACACATTTATGTCCTCTCTCCCCATCCCAGTATAAGGAATTACATTTACAGCCCATCAGTGGTCTCTCTCTCATCTTTCTATCTCTCTCTGTCTTTCTCTCTCTCTGTCTCTCTCTCTCTCTCTCCCTTTCTCTCTCTCGCTCTCTCTCGACACAGATCTGATCATCACCACTACATGGCTTCCTGTGTGTCGCACAATGTCTTGGACTGTGCATACTGTGATTGTGTACCAAATGGCCCCCTATTCCCTATATAAATGGCACCTTATTCCCTATATAGCAGGCACCCTATTCCCTATATAAATGGCACCCTATTCCCTATATAAATGGAAACATATTCAATATATAGATGGTACCTTTTTCCCTATATATAGATGGAACAATATTCCCTATATAGATGGTAAATTTTTCCCTATATATAGATGGAACCATATTCCCTAATTAGATGGTACCTTTTTCCCTATATATAGATGGAACCCAATTCCCAAAATAGATGGTACCTTTTTCCCTATATATAGATGGAACCCTATTCCCTATATAGATGGTACCTTTTTCCCTATATATAGATGGAACCCTATTCCCAAAATAGATGGTACCTTTTTCCCTATATATAGATGGAACCATATTCCCTATATAGATGGTACCTTTTTCCCTATATATAGATGGAACCCTATTCCCTATATAGATGGTAACTTTTTCCCTATATATAGATGGAACCCTATTCCCAAAATAGATGGTACCTTTTTCCCTATATATAGATGGAACCATATTCCCTATACCGATGCTACCTTTTTCCCTATATATAGATGGAACCATATTCCCTATATAGATGGTACCTTTTTCCCTATATATAGATGGAACCATATTCCCTATATATAGATGGAACCCTATTCCCTATAGATAGATGGAACCCTATTCCCTATATATAGATGGAACCCTATTCCCTATATATAGATGGAACCCTATTCCCTTTATATAGATGGAACCCTATTCCCTATATAGATGGAACCATATTCCCTATATAGATGGTACCTTTTTCCCTATATATAGATGGAACCATATTCCCTATATATAGATGGAACCCTATTCCGTATATATAGATGGAACCCTATTCCCTATATAGATGGAACCCTATTCCCTATATAGATGGAACCCTATTCCCTATATATAGATGGAACCCTATTCCCTATATATAGATGGAACCCTATTCCCTTTATATAGATGGAACCCTATTCCCTATAGATAGATGGAACCCTATTCCCTATATAGATGGAACCCTATTCCCTATATAGATGGAACCCTATTCCCTATATATAGATGGAACCCTATTCCCTATATAGATGGAACCCTATTCCCTCTATAGATGGAACACTATTCCCTATATAGATGGAACCCTATTCCCTCTATAGATGGAACCCTATTCCCTATATAGATGGAACCCTATTCCCTCTATAGATGGAACACTATTCCCTCTATAGATGGAACCCTATTCCCTATATAGATGGAACCCTATTCCCTCTATAGATGGAACCCTATTCCCTATATATAGATGGAACCCTATTCCCTATATAGTCCACACATATCCTGTGGCTGCACTGGATTTCAGCTTGACAAACAGAAGTGAACAGATGAGTTACTGATGAGCTTGTACTGCAATGTTTCATTCATGATGTACGTGACATTTAACATTACATTTTATTTTAGCTGTTCACAAGGCTGAATAATATTGTTATAAGAAAGTACAAGAAAAATATTCTGTTCAAAACGCCTAACCCCCACCTCTAAACTGGCATTGTAACAAGAACTCCCCAAATATTATGTTCAAAACGCCTAAACCCAACCTCTAAACTGGCATTGTAACAAGAACTCCCCAAATATTATGTTCAAAACGCCTAACCCCCACCTCTAAACTGGCATTGTAACAAGAACTCCCCAAATATTATGTTCAAAACGCCTAACCCCAACCTCTAAACTGGCATTGTGACAAGAACTCCCCAAATATTATGTTCAAAACGCCTAACCCCCACCTCTAAACTGGCATTGTAACAAGAACTCCCCAAATATTATGTTCAAAACGCCTAACCCCAACCTCTAAACTGGCATTGTAACAAGAACTCCCCAAATATTATGTTCAAAACGCCTAACCCCAACCTCTAAACTGGCATTGTAACAAGAACTCCCCAAATATTATGTTCAAAACGCCTAACCCCAACCTCTAAACTGGCATTGTAACAAGAACTCCCCAAATATTATGTTCAAAACGCCTAACCCCCACCTCTAAACTGGCATTGTAACAAGAACTCCCCAAATATTATGTTCAAAACGCCTAACCCCAACCTCTAAACTGGCATTGTAACAAGAACTCCCCAAATATTATGTTCAAAACGCCTAACCCCCACCTCTAAACTGGCATTGTAACAAGAACTCACCAAATATTATGTTCAAAACGCCTAACCCCAACCTCTAAACTGGCATTGTAACAAGAACTCCCCAAATATTATGTTCAAAACGCCTAACCCCAACCTCTAAACTGGCATTGTAACAAGAACTCCCCAAATATTATGTTCAAAACGCCTAACCCCAACCTCTAAACTGGCATTGTGACAAGAACTCCCCAAATATTATGTTCAAAACGCCTAACCCCCACCTCTAAACTGGCATTGTAACAAGAACTCCCCAAATATTATGTTCAAAACGCCTAACCCCCACCTCTAAACTGGCATTGTAACAAGAACTCCCCAAATATTATGTTCAAAACGCCTAACCCCAACCTCTAAACTGGCATTGTAACAAGAACTCCCCAAATATTATGTTCAAAACGCCTAACCCCAACCTCTAAACTGGCATTGTAACAAGAACTCACCAAATATTCCCTCAGTTGCTGACATTGTTTTCATGTGTATTGATCATGGGTATATATTATACATATTCGATATTCTAACAATTGATCACACATGTAACTTTACTATACTATACTATACGTCAAACGCAACCCCCTGGAAGACAACTGCCTGAGACAGGCCAGACATCTTATTTCCTATTTCTAGAACAATCACACTTCGGCTATTAGCAAATTGCTACAGTACCGGCCAAGTTAGTTCCTTAACACAGACAGAAATCCCCACTTGTCTGACAAAGCTGGATCCACCTCTACACCAAATGAATTCATTGTGCTAGTGGAGAACTAAAGGAGAAGATCAGATCCTGTTCCTAGTGGAGGGCTCCGAGGCTAGAATATTTCTCCCATGGTCCTCTACCAGATTCCAACCGAGACGCTGTGTGGAACGCATTATCTGGCCTCTCAAACAGCAACATACCACACTGAATTCAGATCAAATGCAAAAAGTTGATCAAATTAAACTAGCACTTCAGAAGACGACTATAGCTAACTTGTTTGTGGGGATCCTAATGTAGGCTAGTACATGTGCCTTAGTCGCTGTCTGAGATTGAGGATTATAGGGAGGACTACTGTACACAGTAAGTAGAACGCTTGCTCTGCAGCAGTGTGGGTCCTTGGAGAGAGTGTTGTGAGCTTTGAGGGACAATGGAAGAAAAACAAGAATTGAAAACTCATGAAACGATGTCGAGAGTCACAGCAGAAGACACTTCTGCAGGCTTTTCGAAGTGCTGAATCACAAGCTGTCGCAGAATGCACTTGTGACTTGAGACCAACCAATGACTAGCTTCGACTTTTTCACACAACTTCTAGAACTATTTCAGACAGCATCTACAATATTTCAGACAGCTTCTACAATGATTTCAGTCAGCTTCTACAACTATTTCAGACAGCATCTACAATATTTCAGACAGCTTCTACAATGATTTCAGTCAGCTTCTACAACTATTTCAGACAGCTTCTACAATATTTCAGACAGCTTCTACAATTATTTCAGACAGCTTCTACAATATTTCAGTCAGCTTCTACAACTATTTCAGACAGCTTCTACAATATTTCAGACAGCTTCTACAATTATTTCAGACAGCTTCTACAATATTTCAGTCAGCTTCTACAACTATTTCAGTCAGCTTCTACAACTATTTCAGACAGCTTCTACAATATTTCAGACAGCTTCTACAATTATTTCAGACAGCTTCTACAATATTTCAGTCAGCTTCTACAACTATTTCAGTCAGCTTCTACAATTATTTCAGTCAGCTTCTACAATTATTTCAGACAGCTTCTACAACTATTTCAGTCAGCTTCTACACCCATTGAAATCGGGAAAAAGTATTCAGATAATGAATGATGCAACACTAGGTTGGGTCCTGGGCATGATTACCTAGCAGTAACATCAGAAACCAACATTAAATAGCAAACACTGAGCTTATGAGACTGTTTAAGAAATGTATGAAACATGATTTTGAATCTAGTACACTAGGTTACACTGAAGGGAACCATGTGTGGAACTGTGCTTTTTTTTTTTTACAAAATCCCTGTGTGAAGAATCCACATTCTGGATGAATAATGTATAAATGTAACATCCAACCCTGGTATTGAGTCAGCCTTAATTTCCTGATATGTGACTGGCCTTCAGTGCAGAGGATTACTATCTCTGGATTATTCCCCGAACCGGCAACTGGAGGGGCGGTGCTCTCTGCCTCCCTCAGCCCATTTCAGAGCACTGCCCCTGGGGTGAGATGTAGAGGGAACGTGGGCATCGCCTGGGTCTCTAGATGTTATGGGCTATATAGTCATACATATGGTCTTCTATACTGAAACAACTACCAGTTTATGGTTTGGCACCGCCTCTGTTCTCCAGACTCATGAAGCGCTACTGGCCATGTGTTATGATATAAAGACTGAATGAAGAGACGGAGGGAATATCCTACAGAGGCCTGTGTCACAAATGGCACCTTCTTCCCTATATAGTGCACAACTTTTGACCGACAGCCCTTGGTAGAAAGTAGTGCACTATCTAGGGAATAGGAAGCCATTTGGGACGCTCAGAGGCATTATCAGGACACTGAGGGTTGAACGAGGCCGAGATGACTTTACATAGAGCAGCGAACGCTCACCAGCGCTGGTTTGGGATTGTGACGCGTTACTGTCGTGGTAATTCCATAAGACTCTATTGCGTGCTAAGTGGAGCTGTTGAAGGCTTTATTATTATGAGGAAGAGCCAGCACACAGACTGTGATAGCCACCGACACAGACTAGATACTGTAACTGGGGGTAGGTATGGGAAGGAAGAGGGAGAGGATGGGGGAGGAGGTGGGAGGTATGGGAAGGAAGAGGGAGAGGATGGGGAGGAGGTGGGGAGGTATGGGGAGGAAGAGGGAGAAGAGTGGGGAGGAGGTGGGGAGGTATGGGAAGGAAGAGGGAGAGGATGGGGAGGAGGTAGGGAGGTATGGGGAGGAAGAGGGAGAAGAGTGGGGAGGAGGTGGGGAGGTATGGGAAGGAAGAGGGAGAGGATGGGGGAGGAGGTGGGGAGGTATGGGGAGGAAGAGGGAGAAGAGTGGGGAGGAGGTGGGGAGGTATGGGAAGGAAGAGGGAGAGGATGGGGGAGGAGGTGGGAGGTATGGGAAGGAAGAGGGAGAGGCGGGAGGAGGAGGTGGGGAGGTATGGGGAGGAATAGAGAGAGGAGGGAGGAGGAGGTGGGTAGGTATGGGGAGGAAGAGGGAGAGGAGGGAGGAGGAGGTGGGGAGGTATGGGGAGGAAGAGGGAGAGGAGGGAGGAGGAGGTGGGGAGGTATGGGCAGGAAGAGGGAGAGGCGGGCGGAGGAGGTGGAGAGGTATGGGGAGGAAAAGGGAGAGGAGGGAGGAGGAGGTGGGGAGGTATGGGGAGGAAGAGGGAGAGGAGGAGGTGGGGAGGTATGGGGAGGAAGAGGGAGAGGAGGGAGGAGGAGAGGGTCACTTATTAAAAACAAAGATTAGGTCTCTGATCTTCATTTTGTCATTTATACAGTATGTCAGTCAGGGAGCCTTATATCTTATCATGGACTCAATTCAGACCAACATATTAATTTAGTTGGTCAGTCTATATGGTGATAGGACTGATTGACTGGTTACGTCCCAAATGGAACACTATTCCCTATTTAGTACACTAGATTTGACCAGGGTCCATAGGGTATATAGGAAATAGGGTGGCATTTGGGACATTTGGGCCCAGGCGGTGGAAGACTGAGCAACAAGGGGACCTGCAGGATTTGGATGAGAGATGAGAGTGGGTGGTGTCCCTGTCTGGGACTTAATCAATGCAGACTGTCACCTTGGTAGATAGGGATCAGGGTCATAGTAGGAATCAGAGGGGTTAATCTCAACAGTCTAAAGTAGCTTTATCTCCTCCATCTATGCTGAAGGGAAAGAAGTGGATAGGTGACATGAAATCCCTGCAGGGCATATTGCTTTTTCAGGAGACAAGGAGTGAGGAAGCTGCTGTAGACTACTAGGATAGACTCAGTGAGTGAGAGAGACAGCAGGTGAAGGAGACAAGGAGAGAGGAAGCTGCTGTAGACTACTAGGATAGACTCAGTGAGTGAGAGAGACAGTAGGTGAAGGAGACAAGGAGAGAGGAAGCTGCTGTAGACTACTAGGATAGACTCAGTGAGTGGGAGAGACAGCAGGTGAAGGAGACAAGGAGAGAGGAAGCTGCTGTAGACTACTAGGATAGACTCAGTGAGTGAGAGAGACAGTAGGTGAAGGAGACAAGGAGAGAGGAAGCTGCTGTAGACTACTAGGATAGACTCAGTGAGTGAGAGAGACAGCAGGTGAAGGAGACAAGGAGAGAGGAAGCTGCTGTAGACTACTAGGATAGACTCAGTGAGTGAGAGAGACAGTAGGTGAAGGAGACAAGGAGAGAGGAAGCTGCTGTAGACTACTAGGATAGACTCAGTGAGTGGGAGAGACAGCAGGTGAAGGAGACAAGGAGAGAGGAAGCTGCTGTAGACTACTAGGATAGACTCAGTGAGTGAGAGAGACAGTAGGTGAAGGAGACAAGGAGAGAGGAAGCTGCTGTAGACTACTAGGATAGACTCAGTGAGTGAGAGAGACAGCAGGTGAAGGAGACAAGGAGAGAGGAAGCTGCTGTAGACTACTAGGATAGACTCAGTGAGTGAGAGAGACAGCAGGTGAAGGAGACAAGGAGAGAGGAAGCTGCTGTAGACTACTAGGATAGACTCAGTGAGTGAGAGAGACAGCAGGTGAAGGAGACAAGGAGAGAGGAAGCTGCTGTGGACTACATTTACATTTACATTTAAGTCATTTAGCAGACGCTCTTATCCAGAGCGACTTACAAATTGGTGCATTCACCTTATGACATCCAGTGGAACAGCCACTTTACAATAGTGCATCTAAATCTTTTAAGGGGGGGGGGTGAGAAGGATTACTTTATCCTATCCTAGGTATTCCTTAAAGAGGTGGGGTTTCAGGTGTCTCCGGAAGGTGGTGATTGACTCCGCTGTCCTGGCGTCGTGAGGGAGTTTGTTCCACCATTGGGGGGCCAGAGCAGCGAACAGTACTAGGATAGACTCAGTGAGTGAGAGAGACAGCAGGTGAAGGAGACAAGGAGAGAGGAAGCTGCTGTAGACTACTAGGATAGACTCAGTGAGTGAGAGAGACAGCAGGTGAAGGAGACAAGGAGAGAGGAAGCTGCTGTAGACTACTAGGATAGACTCAGTGAGTGGGAGAGACAGCAGGTGAAGGAGACAAGGAGAGAGGAAGCTGCTGTAGACTACTAGGATAGACTCAGTGAGTGAGAGAGACAGCAGGTGAAGGAGACAAGGAGAGAGGAAGCTGCTGTAGACCAAGGTTTCCATTAGCCAGCAATTAACGGTTTTTGGCCCTCACCAAAAAATGAAAAGCTGAAAATAAAACTGTTGCCAGCTAAAATGACCTGGTCTGTGTGCATTTTTGTTAGTCATCATATATCTTATTTATCCAACACGACTATCACACGTGCACAGCATACATAGCCTATTTGGAGTGGGATTTCTCCTGCAGCTCCTCAGCTGGTTGCTGCTGGTTTAAAACATGTGCTTTCAGAAGCCCATTTATTGTGCAACAATTCTAAATGCAATCACGTGTTAAAAACAGTTTTGGTGAATGATGAACAAAAAGCGACTATTTTTATATCCCAACTGGTGTTTGTAGCGTGCCTCTGATTCACCATTCAAGTGCAGGCAACTGGATATCAGTGCATCACCCACCACTTTACAATGTGAGCTGGAGGCAGTATGCATTTTGTAAACAAACTTCATTGTTTTAAACCTGAATGTTTTATTTCATACTATGAGGCATGTTTTACCTTGCATCAAAGTAGCCTATAGGCAAAATCCAACCATGAAAACATGGAGGCAATTATTTTATAAGACTTCATAGGCGGCGTGTGAGTTTCACGTTTGGGGAACCTTACAATTCTACCGCCAGTTATCATTTTAATTTGCGCATTTTGGTGGAACAGTTTACTTTCAATAATAACGTTTTTGTTTCTCAAAATCATTGTCAAAAAATGTAAATGATAAAAATCTCAAAGTTAAAGGTCAACTGATGAGAGTTCACCAACCTCTTTCATATGGACACATTGCTAAACAGTGATCCATTAGCTGCTAAAGAAATGAGTGCATAGAATATAATAGCTTACCATGAGGAACTATCTTACAGTGAGGAACTATCCTACAGTGAGGAACTATGTTACCATGAGGAACTATCTTACCATGAGAAACTATCTTATCATGAGGAACTATCTTACCGTGAGGAACTATCTTACCGTGAGGAACTATGTTACCGTGAGGAACTATCTTATCATGAGGAACTATCTTACCGTGAGGAACTATGTTACCGTGAGGAACTATCTTACCGTGAGGAACTATCTTACCGTGAGGAACTATCTTACAGTGAGGAACTATGTTACCGTGAGGAACTATCTTACCGTGAGGAACTATGTTACCGTGAGGAACTATCTTACCGTGAGGAACTATGTTACCGTGAGGAACTATGTTATCATGAGGAACTATCTTACAGTGAGGAACTATCTTACCGTGAGGAACTATGTTACCATGAGGAACTATCTTACCGTGAGGAACTATGTTACCGTGAGGAACTATCTTACCGTGAGGAACTATGTTACCGTGAGGAACTATCTTATCATGAGGAACTATCTTACCGTGAGGAACTATCTTACCGTGAGGAACTATCTTACAGTGAGGAACTATCTTACCGTGAGGAACTATGTTACCATGAGGAACTATCTTACCGTGAGGAACTATCTTACCGTGAGGAACTATCTTACCATGAGGAACTATCTTACCGTGAGGAACTATCTTACCATGAGGAACTATCTTACCATGAGGAACTATCTTACCGTGAGGAACTATCTTACCGTGAGGAACTATGTTACCGTGAGGAACTATGTTACCGTGAGGAACTATGTTACCATGAGGAACTATCTTAACGTGAGGAACTATCTTACCGTGAGGAACTATCTTACCGTGAGGAACTATCTTACCGTGAGGAACTATGTTACCGTGAGGAACTATGTTACCATGAGGAACTATCTTAACGTGAGGAACTATCTTACCGTGAGGAACTATCTTACCGTGAGGAACTATGTTACCATGAGGAACTATCTTACCATGAGAAACTATCTTATCATGAGGAACTATCTTACCGTGAGGAACTATCTTACCGTGAGGAACTATGTTACCATGAGGAACTATCTTACCATGAGAAACTATCTTATCATGAGGAACTATCTTACCGTGAGGAACTATCTTATCATGAGGAACTATCTTACCGTGAGGAACTATCTTACCGTGAGGAACTATCTTAACGTGAGGAACTATCTTACCGTGAGGAACTATCTTACCGTGAGGAACTATGTTACCATGAGGAACTATCTTACCATGAGAAACTATCTTATCATGAGGAACTATCTTACCGTGAGGAACTATCTTACCGTGAGGAACTATCTTACCGTGAGGAACTATCTTACCGTGAGGAACTATGTTACCGTGAGGAACTATCTTACCGTGAGGAACTATCTTACCGTGAGGAACTATCTTACCGTGAGGAACTATCTTACCGTGAGGAACTATCTTACCATGAGGAACTATCTTACCGTGAGGAACTATCTTACCGTGAGGAACTATCTTATCATGAGGAACTATCTTACCGTGAGGAACTATGTTACCATGAGGAACTATGTTACCATGAGAAACTATCTTATCATGAGGAACTATCTTACCGTGAGGAACTATCTTACCGTGAGGAACTATCTTACAGTGAGGAACTATCTTACCGTGAGGAACTATGTTACCATGAGGAACTATCTTACCGTGAGGAACTATCTTACCGTGAGGAACTATGTTACCGTGAGGAACTATCTTATCATGAGGAACTATCTTACCGTGAGGAACTATCTTACCGTGAGGAACTATCTTACCGTGAGGAACTATGTTACCGTGAGGAACTATCTTACAGTGAGGAACTATCTTACCGTGAGGAACTATGTTACCGTGAGGAACTATCTTACCGTGAGGAACTATCTTACCCTGAGGAACTATCTTACCGTGAGGAACTATCGGTTTGTTTTGTTTTTACTACCTCCAATTTTGCGATATCCAATTGGTACTTAGAGTCCTGTCCCATCACTGCAACTCCCTACAGACTCGGGACAGGCGAAGGTCAAGATCCGTGCTTCCACCGAAACACAACCCGGCCAAGTCGCACAGCTTCTTTACACAATGCTCGCTTTACCCGGAAGCCAGCCACACCAATGTGTTGGAAGAAACACTGTACACCTGGCGACTGTGTCAGCGTGCATGTACCCAGCCTGCCACAGGAGTCGCTAGAGAGTGATGGAACAAGGACTGTAATTAATACATGCATTAAAGGAAATGTATTTAACCAATGACAGAGATTAATGGTACATTTACTATTGGTGACATATGTAATGGGAAATTGATAAATAAATATCAAATCAAAGGGTAAAAGAATTCACACAATGAAACAATGAATGCACAATAATTGGCAGGAGACATCTGGGCCATTCTGGAGAGAGACCCTGTATCTTAGCAACACACCACTCCCCTTTTTGTCTCAACATTTTAAATTATACTCAAGACACATTATTTCACACATATTTTAGATGGTTTTCACTGACAGCCGCAACTCAATAATCAGCTAGGCCTATTGCCACACACGCTGCCCATATTGCAGGCTTCCAAAATAGGCCTACAAGCTTGTGATTTGAAGGTAAGGGGGATACCTAGTCAGTTGGCCAACTGAATGCATTCAACTGAAATGTGTCTTCCGCATTTAACCCAACCCCTCTGAACCAGAGAAGTGTGGGGGGCTGCCGTAATCGACATCCACGGCACAGTGGGTTAACTGCCTTGTTCAATGGCAGAATGACAGATTTTTACCTTGTCAGCTCAGGGATTCAATCCAGCAACCTTTCGGTTACTGACCCAACACTCTAACCAGTAGGCTACCTGCAGATAAGCTAATGATCCTCTGTGGCTGTCATGCTTTCTGGTGAAGTCTTTTGAAGGATTTTATTTATTTCTGTATAGACAGGAGTAACTATATAATATTCCTATAGGGCCCACTGCTATGCCATTTCTCTCCTGTTCTATTGCTTTTCATATTAACTTTATTTTGTTGTCCAGAAGCCAAAGTCACAATCCTAGTCATGTTAGCAACCCATTCATCTTTAGATTCCCCCTCTTTCTAAGTTTCTAACAGAGATTTTCTCTGTTCGAAAATGACGTTTTATTGTCTGTTTCATTTCCTGAGTTGCATGTCCTGTTTGGCCGCATTACCATCATCTAAATGTGATTTCTGTCATTCTGAAAACCGAGGTGGACGCCTTAGTACCTTAACGGGTTACCATCATCTAAATGTGATTTCTGTCATTCTGAAAACCGAGGTGGACGCCTTAGTGCCTTAACGGGTTACCATCATCTAAATGTGATTTCTGTCATTCTGAAAACCGAGGTGGACGCCTTAGTGCCTTAACGGATTACCATCATCTAAATGTGATTTCTGTCATTCTGAAAACCGAGGTGGACTCCTTAGTGCCTTAACGGATTACCATCATCTAAATGTGATTTCTGTCATTCTGAAAACCGAGGTGGACTCCTTAGTGCCTTAACGGGTTACCATAATCTAAATGTGATTTCTGTCATTCTGAAAACCGAGGTGGACGCCTTAGTACCTTAACGGGTTACCATCATCTAAATGTGATTTCTGTCATTCTGAAAACCGAGGTGGACGCCTTAGTGCCTTAACGGGTTACCATCATCTAAATGTGATTTCTGTCATTCTGAAAACCGAGGTGGACGCCTTAGTACCTTAACGGGTTACCATCATCTAAATGTGATTTCTGTCATTCTGAAAACCGAGGTGGACGCCTTAGTGCCTTAACGGGTTACCATAATCTAAATGTGATTTCTGTCATTCTGAAAACCGAGGTGGACGCCTTAGTACCTTAACGGGTTACCATCATCTAAATGTGATTTCTGTCATTCTGAAAACCGAGGTGGACGCCTTAGTACCTTAACGGGTTACCATCATCTAAATGTGATTTCTGTCATTCTGAAAACCGAGGTGGACGCCTTAGTGCCTTAACGGGTTACCATCATCTAAATGTGATTTCTGTCATTCTGAAAACCGAGGTGGACGCCTTAGTGCCTTAACGGGTTACCATCATCTAAATGTGATTTCTGTCATTCTGAAAACCGAGGTGGACGCCTTAGTACCTTAACGGGTTACCATCATCTAAATGTGATTTCTGTCATTCTGAAAACCGAGGTGGACGGTTTAACGCGTTATGCCTCCCAAGCATACGGGTCCAGTAATCTTCTCAAATGACCGGTAAATTAAAATCTTCACGGTCACGTTGTCCGGCACCACACTTTTCGGAAACCCTTCAGTAAACTACCAGGATTGACCTAGTGAGTCCGAGACAGCTTGAAGACCAGTAGATCAGTGAAAATGAAGGACTCAAGGAGACAAGAGGCGACTCAAGGAGACGAGGAGACAAAATGGAACACAAGGAGACACTGTAGATTACTGGGATTGACCCAGGCAGTGAGTCAGAGAGACAGCTGGTGGACCAGAGCAGATCAGTGGGGCGAGAAGAAGCCATGGCGACTGCCACTCAGTTTAAACAACCAGTAGTGACTGGTGCTGAAACCCTGTGAAGGAAACAGACGTCCACAGGACAACTATGTAAAACACCTGCTGAGATGAACATAGAGTTTTTCCCCTTTCCACTCTGATTGGTCAACACATGGAAGTATGTTGAAAGTTGTAGGGGAGGAAGTGAAGAATGGAGGAGGGAAAGGAAGGAGAGAAGAAATATGAGATGACAAATATCAAATAGAGAGAGAAAGAGAGAGAGATGAGGGACAGAATGAACGAGAGCGACAGAGAGAAGTAGCATTATAGAGCATGAGCACCTCTGACAGAGGAGTTCAGTCAGGGAGAAAGGCAAGAGAAAGAATTGAAGGTGTCAAGGATTCTCTCCACATAAAGCATTTGATTTGGAGCAGGCCATTGCGACTAGGCTCGGCGCAGCTTTGATCGCACCGATGTGAATCTGCAGCCGCTGTGTGATTGCGCTTTGCAGAGGTATTGACTTTGTGTTAAATCCTGGGCCATCACAGAGACTCCCAACATAACCCTCTCTCTCTCTCTCGCTCTCTCTCCTCCCTCCAAAAAATCTCTCCCCTCTGCTCTCACATAGATCGCCAATTGCTATAACATACTGCAGACTGTCTAAAATACACATTTACATACACCTGGACAAAGTACACATGCGGTCATGCACACACTGCACGTGTGCTTTCAGTCTTGACTGTTAAACAATGAACTGTTCCTTCGGGCAAAACCCTGCTCAATTTGGGCTGTTGTGAGAGAGCGATGTCTTTGCCATGCAAATTGGTTTGTGTTCTGATGTGTCTTCTTTCCAAGCAGAGCCCAGGAAGGAATAAGAGGGGACTGTTTCAAACAGTCTATAAGCCCACCATATGCGCGAAACAGCCAGTTGGATTCATGGCTGAGAGGTCAGAGGGCAACTCTACCCAATAGAACCCTGCTGCTGTTCACCTCTACTACGACAATATGTCATCTGTTTCCTTAAATAGAACCACAGAGTGAGACAGTTAGGGCAGCTCATGCTGGGTTCCAGGAACAAGGTACTACCTAACTGAAATAAGTCTGCTTCTTCAGAGCAATCTTTATGTATGTGTGGAGCACAGGAGGTTGGTGGAGAGGACAGGCTCGTGGTAATAACTGGAGCAGAATCAGTGGAAAGGTATGAAATATATCTAACACATGGTTTCCAGGTGTTTTAGCCATTCTATTGGAGCCGTTCCGGCCATTACAATCATTGTGTGTGTGTGTGTCCTAGTTCTGTCAGCTACAGGACAGTGATGCCATCCATTAGGAAGACATTAATGACTGTGATCCAGGTGATTTCTACAGGACAGTGATGCCATCCATTAGGAAGACATTAGTGACTGTGATCCAGGTGATTTCTACAGGACAGTGATGCCATCCATTAGGAAGACATTAATGACTGTGATCCAGGTGATTTCTACAGGACAGGGATGCCATCCGTTAGGAAGACATTAATGACTGTGATCCAGGTGATTTCTACAGGACAGTGATGCCATCCATTAGGAAGACATTAATGACTGTGATCCAGGTGATTTCTACAGGACAGGGATGCAATCCATTAGGAAGACATTAGTGACTGTGATCCAGGTGATTTCTACAGGACAGTGATGCCATCCGTTAGGAAGACATTAGTGACTGTGATCCAGGTGATTTCTACAGGACAGTGATGCCATCCGTTAGGAAGACATTAATGACTGTGATCCAGGTGATTTCTACAGGACAGTGATGCAATCCATTAGGAAGACATTAGTGACTGTGATCCAGGTGATTTCTACAGGACAGTGATGCAATCCATTAGGAAGACATTAGTGACTGTGATCCAGGTGATTTCTACAGGACAGTGATGCCATCCGTTAGGAAGACATTAATGACTGTGATCCAGGTGATTTCTACAGGACAGTGATGCCATCCGTTAGGAAGACATTAATGACTGTGATCCAGGTGATTTCTACAGGACAGTGATGCCATCCTTTAGGAAGACATTAGTGACTGTGATCCAGGTGATTTCTACAGGACAGTGATGCAATCCATTAGGAAGACATTAGTGACTGTGATCCAGGTGTTTCGTTAACTCATCTGTTCAGTTAACTCATTGTTCAGTTAACTAATCTGTTCAGTTAACTCATCTGTTTAGTTAACTCATTGTGTTCAGTTAACTCATCTGTTTAGTTAACTCATAATGTTTAGTTAACTCATCTGTTCAGTTAACTCATTATGTTCAGTTAACTCATCTGTTCAGTAAACTCATCTGTTTAGTTAACTCATTATGTTCAGTTAACTCGTTATGTTCAGTTAACTCATCTGTTTAGTTAACTCATTATGTTCAGTTAACTCATCTGTTCAGTTAACTCATCCTTCTCACCCCCCTAAAAGATTTAGATGCACTAATGTAAAGTGGCTGTTCCACTGAATGTCATAAGGTGAATGCACCAATTTGTAAGTCGCTCTGGATAAGAGCGTCTGCTAAATGACTTAAATGTAAATGTTAAATGTTAACTCATTATGTTCAGTTAACTCATCTGTTTAGTTAACTCATCTGTTCAGTTAACTCAGATTTGTTCTGTTAACTCATCTGTTTAGTTAATTCATTATGTTCAGTTAACTCATCTGTTTAGTTAACTCATCTGTTTAGTTAACTCATTATGTTCAGTTAATACATCTGTTTAGTTAACTCATCTGTTTAGTTAACTCATCTGTTTAGTTAACTCATCTGTTTAGTTAACTCATCTGTTCAGTTAACTCATCGGTTTAGTTAACTCATTATGTTCTGTTAACTCATCTGTTTAGTTAACTCATTATGTTCAGTTAACTCATCTGTTTAGTTAACTCATCTGTTTAGTTAACTCATTATGTTCAGTTAACTCATCTGTTTAGTTAACTCATCTGTTTAGTTAACTCATCTGTTTAGTTAACTCATCTGTTTAGTTAACTCATCTGTTTAGTTAATACATCTGTTTAGTTAACTCATTATGTTCAGTTAACTCATCTGTTTAGTTAACTCATCTGTTTAGTTAACTCATCTGTTCAGTTAACTCATCTGTTTAGTTAACTCATCTGTTTAGTTAACTCATCTGTTTAGTTAACTCATTATGTTCAGTTAACTCATCTGTTTAGTTAACTCATCTGTTTAGTTAACTCATCTGTTTAGTTAACTCATCTGTTTAGTTAATACATCTGTTTAGTTAACTCATTATGTTCAGTTAACTCATCTGTTTAGTTAACTCATCTGTTTAGTTAACTCATCTGTTCAGTTAACTCATCGGTTTAGTTAACTCATTATGTTCATTCCAACTCCAAAGGGTCTGTGTATGCTACGCATTCTTCCCAAATACTTGTATGTGTTCTACATTCAGCTGCCAGGTTTGTCAGTACTGCAGCCTTGCTGCATAAGTACACTCCTCTCTTTCTTCCAGAACACCATTTTGTTTGTCCCTCTTGTATCTCGCTGTCTTGCTGTCTGCTAATCACTTTCTACTTTTTCTCCCGTTTTCCATCTCCATCTCCTTCTCTATTCTGTCATTCTATTACCGTTTCTCTGTCTGTCTGCCTGCCTGCCTGCCTGTCTCTCTCTTCCTCTCTCTTTAACTCTCCCTTCCTGCCGCTCACTTTACCTCGCTCTTTCCCCCTCTCTTTCCATTCCTCCCCTGTCTCCATCTCTTCCGTCCTACATTTTCTCTCTGTTCCTGGATGATTGATGGAGCTTGGAGCTGCAGTGAGGCAGGTGGACACAGGATTCGTCCCCCTGGAGCGTCACTAGCGTGCAGGCAGCAGCCTCCCCTCTGCTCCCCTTCACACTCCAGATGAACCAGGAGCCAAACAAAAGCGCCACTAACCAACCAAACACACAGGCCTTCCCTCCGCCAAGCTCGGGAGCAGACCAAGGTGGGCTCTGGCATGAAAATGACTTTTCTCCCCTAACAGAGGTGTTATTGTTGCTATAGAAAGACAAAAAGAGATGAGAAAAGGGTAGAGGGTAAAAACAGATAGAAAGACTGAGAGATGGGCTCTGTGAATGCCTCATGTGTTCCATCTGTCATTGGGTATGTATCACTAACAAGATTACCTATGTTGTAATGGTGAGTTTACTGGACTCTAATGTACGAATCAAGGGTCATTATGACAAAGATAGGAAAAGTAGAGGGACTGATAGGAAGAGAGTAGGATAGAGAGAGAGGAGTGAGTGTGGCTATTTCTTCCCCCATCCCATCCCGGAACGAGGGGGTTCTGTTTGCCATGTTGCTGAGACACAGCGCGCCTGCTGATGAGGGGCCCGCTGCCGCTGTAACTCTGTCTCATCACCATGGATATGGCTGCTCCGCCTGTCAATCTGAGAAACCAATGTCTTCCCCCAGCAACACTTCCACACCCCACCACCCACCAATCCTAGACAGTCAGCCAGTCAGCCGCTGTCCAAATCCAAAATAGTCTCTGTATCTTTTCAACTGAGGAAAATGACTACACTCTTAGAAAAAAAGGTTCCATAAAGGTTATTTGGCTGTCCCCATAGGAGAACTCTTTTTGGTTCCAAGTAGAACACTTTTTGGCTTCAGGTAGAACTCTTTTGGGTTCCATGTAGAATCCTCTGTGTGCAGGGTTCCATGTAGAACCCCCTGTATGCAGTGTTCCATGT
Organism: Oncorhynchus keta; assembly: GCF_023373465.1. Classification (NCBI taxonomy): domain Eukaryota; kingdom Metazoa; phylum Chordata; class Actinopteri; order Salmoniformes; family Salmonidae; genus Oncorhynchus; species Oncorhynchus keta. The sequence continues at coordinate 31,933,400 of NC_068440.1, read as the reverse complement.
AGAACCCCCTGTGTAAAGGGTTCTACATGGAACCAAAAAGGGTTCTTCAAAGGGTTCTCCTATGGGGACAGCCGAAGAACCATTTTAGGTTCTAGATAGCACCTTTTTTTTTTACAAGTGTAGAGCACTTCTGAGGTTTTCTGATTCTCTTTCCCGCCATGGAAGCCCTGTGGCAACGTCAAGTCCAGTAGGAACAAGGGCTGGGATGAATCACTATGTGCTATGGGATTTTGATTATGGATTAGATGGAGTTCTTCTAAACCTGCAAAAATAAATCACACTGAAAAAATCTGTCCGAATCCACACAGAGAATTCTTATTCGAGGCATGGTACCCAGGTTATATTTGCCAAGGCTTTCTTCTAATCTAGGACTGTTTTACTAAAAACACTGAGCCTGGTATATTGACAATGAATTTATGTCCTTCAGGAAGGATCCTGATCAAATATTCCTTCAACAGTGACCTAGAACAGGTGATGTCACTGTCTACACTACACTTTCAGTCTATATTTAAGGGGTACAGTAGGGATAGAACCCCTGTTTATATTTAAGGGGTACAGTAGGGACAGAACACCTGTTTATATTTGAGTGGTACAGTAGGGATAGAACCCCTGTTTATATTTAAGGGGTACAGTAGGGATAGAACTCCTGTTTATATTTGAGGGGTACAGTAGGGATAGAAACCCTGTTTATATTTGAGGGGTACAGTAGGGATAGAACCCCTGTTTATATTTGAGGGGTACAGTAGGGATAGAACCCCTGTTTATATTTAAGGGGTACAGTAGGGATAGAACCCCTGTTTATATTTAAGGGGTACAGTAGGGACAGAACCCCTGTTTATATTTAAGGGGTACAGTAGGGATAGAACCACTGTTTATATTTAAGGGGTACAGTAGGGATAGAACCACTGTTTATATTTAAGGGGTACAGTAGGGATAGAACCACTGTTTATATTTAAGGGGTACAGTAGGGATAGAACCCCTGTTTATATTTAAGGGGTACAGTAGGGAGAGAACCACTGTTTATATTTGAGGGGTACAGTAGGGATAGAACCCCTGTTTATATTTAAGGGGTACAGTAGGGAGAGAACCACTGTTTATATTTGAGGGGTACAGTAGGGATAGAACCACTGTTTATATTTAAGGGGTACAGTAGGGATAGAACCCCTGTTTATATTTAAGGGGTACAGTAGGGAGAGAACCACTGTTTATATTTGAGGGGTACAGTAGGGATAGAACCCCTGTTTATATTTAAGGGGTACAGTAGGGAGAGAACCACTGTTTATATTTGAGGGGTACAGTAGGGATAGAACCCCTGTTTATATTTAAGGGGTACAGTAGGGAGAGAACCACTGTTTATATGTAAGGGGTACAGTAGGGATAGAACCACTGTTTATATTTAAGGGGTACAGTAGGGAGAGAACCACTGTTTATATTTGAGGGGTACAGTAGGGATAGAACCCCTGTTTATATTTAAGGGGTACAGTAGGGAGAGAACCACTGTTTATATTTGAGGGGTACAGTAGGGATAGAACCACTGTTTATATTTAAGGGGTACAGTAGGGATAGAACCACTGTTTATATTTAAGGGGTACAGTAGGGAGAGAACCACTGTTTATATTTAAGGGGTACAGTAGGGATAGAACCCCTGTTTATATTTAAGGGGTACAGTAGGGATAGAACCCCTGTTTATATTTGAGGGGTACAGTAGGGATAGAACCCCTGTTTATATTTAAGGGGTACAGTAGGGATAGAACCCCTGTTTATATTTAAGGGGTACAGTAGGGAGAGAACCCCTGTTTATATTTAAGGGGTACAGTAGGGATAGAACCCCTGTTTATATTTAAGGGGTACAGTAGGGATAGAACCCCTGTTTATATTTAAGGGGTACAGTAGGGAGAGAACCCCTGTTTATATTTAAGGGGTACAGTAGGGATAGAACCCCTGTTTATATTTAAGGGGTACAGTAGGGATAGAACCCCTGTTTATATTTAAGGGGTACAGTAGGGATAGAACCCCTGTTTATATTTAAGGGGTACAGTAGGGAGAGAACCCCTGTTTATATTTAAGGGGTACAGTAGGGATAGAACCCCTGTTTATATTTAAGGGGTACAGTAGGGATAGAACCCCTGTTTATATTTAAGGGGTACAGTAGGGATAGAACCCCTGTTTATATTTGAGGGGTACAGTAGGGATAGAACCCCTGTTTATATTTAAGGGGTACAGTAGGGATAGAACCCCTGTTTATATTTGAGGGGTACAGTAGGGAGAGAACCACTGTTTATATTTGAGGGGTACAGTAGGGATAGAACCCCTGTTTATATTTAAGGGGTACAGTAGGGAGAGAACCACTGTTTATATTTGAGGGGTACAGTAGGGATAGAACCCCTGTTTATATTTAAGGGGTACAGTAGGGAGAGAACCACTGTTTATATTTGAGGGGTACAGTAGGGACAGAACACCTGTTTATATTTAAGGGGTACAGTAGGGATAGAACCCCTGTTTATATTTAAGGGGTACAGTAGGGAGAGAACCCCTGTTTATATTTAAGGGGTACAGTAGGGATAGAACCCCTGTTTATATTTGAGGGGTACAGTAGGGATAGAACCCCTGTTTATATTTAAGGGGTACAGTAGGGATAGAACCCCTGTTTATATTTGAGGGGTACAGTAGGGAGAGAACCACTGTTTATATTTGAGGGGTACAGTAGGGATAGAACCCCTGTTTATATTTAAGGGGTACAGTAGGGAGAGAACCCCTGTTTATATTTAAGGGGTACAGTAGGGAGAGAACCACTGTTTATATTTGAGGGGTACAGTAGGGATAGAACCCCTGTTTATATTTAAGGGGTACAGTAGGGAGAGAACCACTGTTTATATTTGAGGGGTACAGTAGGGACAGAACACCTGTTTATATTTAAGGGGTACAGTAGGGATAGAACCCCTGTTTATATTTAAGGGGTACAGTAGGGAGAGAACCCCTGTTTATATTTAAGGGGTACAGTACGGATAGAACCCCTGTTTATATTTAAGGGGTACAGTAGGGATAGAAGCCCTGTTTATATTTAAGGGGTACAGTAGGGATAGAACCACTGTTTATATTTAAGGGGTACAGTAGGGATAGAACCACTGTTTATATTTAAGGGGTACAGTAGGGATAGAACCCCTGTTTATATTTAAGGGGTACAGTAGGGATAGAACCACTGTTTATATTTAAGGGGTACAGTAGGGATAGAACCACTGTTTATATTTAAGGGGTACAGTAGGGATATAACCACTGTTTATATTTGAGGGGTACAGTAGGGATAGAACCCCTGTTTATATTTAAGGGGTACAGTAGGGATAGAACCCCTGTTTATATTTGAGGGGTACAGTAGGAAGAGAACCACTGTTTATATTTGAGGGGTACAGTAGAGATAGAACCCCTGTTTATATTTAAGGGGTACAGTAGGGAGAGAACCCCTGTTTATATTTAAGGGGTACAGTAGGGAGAGAACCACTGTTTATATTTGAGGGGTACAGTAGGGATAGAACCCCTGTTTATATTTAAGGGGTACAGTAGGGAGAGAACCACTGTTTATATTTGAGGGGTACAGTAGGGACAGAACACCTGTTTATATTTAAGGGGTACAGTAGGGATAGAACCCCTGTTTATATTTAAGGGGTACAGTAGGGAGAGAACCCCTGTTTATATTTAAGGGGTACAGTAGGGATAGAACCCCTGTTTATATTTAAGGGGTACAGTAGGGATAGAACCCCTGTTTATATTTGAGGGGTACAGTAGGGATAGAACCCCTGTTTATATTTAAGGGGTACAGTAGGGATAGAACCCCTGTTTATATTTGAGGGGTACAGTAGGGATAGAACCCCTGTTCATATTTAAGGGGTACAGTAGGGATAGAACCCCTGTTGATATTTGAGGGGTACAGTAGGGATAGAACCCCTGTTTATATTTGAGGGGTACAGTAGAGACCGAACCCCTGTTTATATTTGAGGGGTAAAGTAGAGACAGAACCCCTGTTTATATTTGAGGGGTACAGTAGGGACAGAACACCTGTTTATATTTAAGGGGTACAGTAGGGAGAGAACCCCTGTTTATATTTGAGGGGTACAGTAGGGAGAGAACCCCTGTTTATATTCGAGGGGTACAGTAGAGACCGAACCCCTGTTTAAATTCGAGGGGTACAGTAGAGACCGAACCCCTGTTTATATTCGAGGGGTACAGTAGGGAGAGAACCCCTGTTTATATTTGAGGGGTACAGTAGAGACCGAACCCCTGTTTATATTTGAGGGGTACAGTAGGGAGAGAACCCCTGTTTATATTTGAGGGGTACAGTAGGGACAGAACACCTGTTTATATTTGAGGGGTACAGTAGGGACCGAACCCCTGTTTATATTTGAGGGGTACAGTAGGGACAGAACACCTGTTTATATTTGAGGGGTACAGTAGGGAGAGAACCCCTATTTATATTTGAGGGGTACAGTAGGGAGAGAACCCCTGTTTATATTTGAGGGGTACAGTAGGGAGAGAACCCCTGTTTATATTTGAGGGGTACAGTAGGGACAGAACCCCTGTTTATATTTGAGGGGTACAGTAGGGACAGAACCCCTGTTTATATTTGAGGGGTACAGTAGGGAGAGAACCCCTGTTTATATTCGAGGGGTACAGTAGGGAGAGAACCCCTGTATATATTTGAGGAGTACAGTAGAGACCGAACCCCTGTTTATATTTGAGGGGTACAGTAGGGACCGAACCCCTGTTTATATTTGAGGGGTACATTAGGGAGAGAACCACCGCAAGTCAAGGGACAGCATTTAACCACCGCAAGTCAAGGGACAGCATTTACCACCGCAAGTCAAGGGACAGCATTTAACCACCGCAAGTCAAGGGACAGCATTTACCACCGCAAGTCAAGGGACAGCATTTACCACCGCAAGTCAAGAATCACCTGGTTACCATGAAACCGCCTCAACTGTGAAATATAGTGGCCCTGGATCCGGACTTGGCGACAGAGGCAGTGGTAGTGGTAGTGGTAGTGGTAGTGGTAGTGGTAGTGGTAATGGTAGTGGTAATGGTAGTGGTAGTGGTAGTGGTAGTGGTAGTGGTAGTGGTAAAGTTAGTGGTAGTGGTTGTGGTAGTGGTCATGGTAGTGGTAGTGGTGGTGGTAATGGTAGTGGTAGTGGCTGGGGCAGTGGTAATGGTAGTGGTAGTGGTAGTGGTAGTGGTAGTGGTAGTGATAATGGTAGTGGTAGTGGCTGGGGCTGGGGCAGTGGTAGTGGTAGTGGTAGTGCTAGTGGTAGTGGTAATGGTAGTGGTAATGGTAGTGGTAAAGTTAGTGGTAGTGGTTGTGGTAGTGGCTAGGGCAGTGGTAGTGGTAGTGGTAGTGGTGGTGGCAGAGGCAGTGGTAATGGTAATGGTAGTGGTAGTGGTAGTGGCTAGGGCAGTGGTAATGGTAGTGCTAGTGGTAGTGGTAATGGTAGTGGTAATGGTAGTGGTAAAGTTAGTGGTAGTGGTTGTGGTTGTGGTAATGGTAGTGGTAATGGTAGTGGTAGTGGTAGTGGCTAGGGCAGTGGCAGTGGTAGTGGTAGTGGTAGTGGTGGTGGCAGAGGCTGTGGTAGTGGTAGTGGCAGAGGCAGTGGTAATGGTAGTGGTAATGGTAGTGGTAGTGGCAGAGGCAGTGGTAATGGTAGTGGTAGTGGTAGTGTCTGGGGCAGTGGTAATGGTAGTGGTAATGGTAGTGGTAGTGGCTGGGGCAGTGGTAATGGTAGTGGTAGTGGTAGTGTTAGTGGTAGTGGTAATGGTAGTGATAGTGGTAGAGGCTGTGGTGATGGTAGTGGTAGTGGTAGTGGTAGTGGTAATGGTAGAGGTAGTGGTAATGGTAGTGGTAGTGGCAGGGGCAGTGGTAATGGTAGTGGTAGTGGTTGTGGTAGTGGTAGTGGTAATGGTAGTGGTAGTGGTAATGGTAATGGTAGTGGTAGTGGCAGAGGCAGTGGTAATGGTAGTGGCTGGGGCAGTGGTAATGGTAGTGGTAGTGGTTGTGGTAGTGGTAATGGTAGTGGTAGTGGTAATGGTAGTAGTAGTGGCAGGGGCAGGGGCAGTGGTAATGGTAGTGGTAGTGGTACTGGTCGTGGTAGTGATAGTGATAGTGGTAGAGGCTGTGGTAATGGTAGTGGTAGTGGTAGTGGTAGTGGTAGTGGTAGTGGTAGTGGCTGGGGCAGTGGCAATAGTAGTGGTAATGGTAGTGGTAATGGTAATGGTAGTGGTAGTGGCTGGGGCAGTGGTAATGGTAGTGGTAGTGGTAGTGGTAGTGGTAATGGTAGTGGTAGTGGCTGGGGCAGTGGTAGTGGAAATGGTAGTGGTAGTGGTAGTGGTAGTGGCAGAGGCAGAGGCAGTGGTAATGGTAGTGGTAGTGGCAGAGGCAGTGGTAATGGTAGTGGTAGTGGCTGGGGCAGTGGTAATGGTAATGGTAGTGGGTGGTGGTAATGGTAATGGTAGTGGCAGAGGCAGTGGTAATGGTAGAGGTAGTGGCTGGGGCAGTGGGTGGTGGTAGTGGTAGTGGCAGAGGCAGTGGTAATGGTAATGGTAGTGGTAGTGGTAGTGGCTGGGGCAGTGGTAATGGTAGTGGTAGTGGTTGTGGTAGTGGCTGGGGCAGTGGTAGTAGTAGTGGCTGGGGCAGTGGTAGTGGTAGTGGTAGTGGTAGTGGTAGTGGTAGTGGCTGGGGCAGTGGTAATGGTAGTGGTAGTGGCTGGGGCAGTGGGTGGTGGTAGTGGTAGTGGCTGGGGCAGTGGGTGGTGGTAGTGGTAGTGGCTGGGGCAATGGTAATGGTAGTGGTAGTGGCTGGGGCAGTGGGTGGTGGTAGTGGTAGTGGCTGGGGCAGTGGTAATGGTGGTGGCTAGGGCAGTGGTAATGGTGGTGGTGGTGGCTGGGCCAGTGGGTGGTGGTAGTGGTAGTGGCTGGGGCAATGGTAATGGTAGTGGCTAGGGCAGTGGTAATGGTGGTGGTGGTGGCTGGGGCAGTGGGTGGTGGTAGTGGTAGTGGCTGGGGCAATGGTAATGGTAGTGGCTAGGGCAGTGGTAATGGTGGTGGTAGTGGCTGGGGCAGTGGTAATGGTGGTGGCTAGGGCAGTGGTAATGGTGGTGGTGGTGGCTGGGGCAGTGGGTGGTGGTAGTGGTAGTGGCTGGGGCAATGGTAATGGTAGTGGCTAGGGCAGTGGTAATGGTAGTGGTAGTGGCTGAGGCAGTGGTAATGGTGGTGGTAATGGTGGTGGCTGGGGCAGTGGTAATGGTAGTGGTCGTGGCTGGGGCAGTGGTAATGGTGGTGGCTAGGGCAGTGGTAATGGTAGTGGTGGTGGCTGGGGCAGTGGGTGGTGGTAGTGGTAGTGGCTGGGGCAATGGTAATGGTAGTGGCTAGGGCAGTGGTAATGGTGGTGGTGGTGGCTGGGGCAGTGGGTGGTGGTAGTGGTAGTGGCTGGGGCAATGGTAATGGTAGTGGCTAGGGCAGTGGTAATGGTAGTGGTAGTGGCTGAGGCAGTGGTAATGGTGGTGGTAGTGGCTGAGGCAGTGGTAATGGTGGTGGCTGGGGCAGTGGTAATGGTAGTGGTCGTGGCTGGGGCAGTGGTAATGGTGGTGGCTAGGGCAGTGGTAATGGTAGTGGTGGTGGCTGGGGCAGTGGGTGGTGGTAGTGGTAGTGGCTGGGGCAATGGTAATGGTAGTGGCTAGGGCAGTGGTAATGGTGGTGGTGGTGGCTGGGGCAGTGGGTGGTGGTAGTGGTAGTGGCTAGGGCAGTGGTAATGGTGGTGGTAGTGGCTGGGGCAGTGAGTGGTGGTCGTGGTAGTGGCTTCAGATAGCACCTTCCCTCTGGTATTTTGGCTAGTCCATCGGGAGCGAAGACATCAGACAACCCTGTCGGACACCTTTAAAATTTGAACTGGTTGGGTTCAGACTTGGCTATGACTAAGGCTCCTCACTCTATCCAGACAGTTTGCTCTCTCTCTGACTTTTCAATTCCCAGAGACCTGCGGGGGCCGCAGGCTTGATCAAAGAGCCCTTCCATTTTTTTATTCCATTACCTTGGCTGTGAGTCAGACATAGCCGGGTTCTGGGGTGTCAGGGGAGTAAGACATCAGTCAACATGAAAGGACTGAGACCTACAAGGAGGAGGCGAATTACATCGGACCTCTCACTGGAAACTGTACGGGAAGTATTTAAAGGAAAGTGAAAAAGACTCTTGAAAATGATTATTTTTACTGTTTTTATGCAAGTCAAGGAAAGGTAAGTCCAAAAATTGTCAATGTTTAAAAGTAATATGAAATGACCTGTGACTAGTGGTCACAAAAAAGACTACAGTAGAATACCTACTGAAGGTGCATTCCCCCTAGCTGTCCTCGATGGCGTATAACACCCACATTACCCCGCTGTCGTTTAACTAAAGCCCAAGTGTAATATGAGGGGATTCCAAGGCTATTGAACTGGAGCCCAGTGGTGATATCATCTTCCTCTCTGCTGAGCAGTTCAGCAGTGTGAGGTGCTAGCAGATGAGGCTCTGCACTGTATACATTGTGATGAGGCGAGTTAGGCTGCGTTCCAAATGGCACACTATACTTTGGACCAGAGCCCATAGTAGTGCACAATGTAGGGGATAGGGTGCCATTTGGGACACATGCTCTGGACGGCTCTAAGGGTCAAGGGGTGAAGCTCAATCCCCTCGTCTATCCACAGTGTAATGCGGCCACATGTGGAGGCAGTCCAGAGGGCCTCTTCTTCCTCTCAGGTGTAATTCAGCTGCACTAGGAGCTAGGGTTGGGGTCAATTCCATTTCAGTTAACTTCCTGAATTGACTGAAATTAAATGGAACTGCCTCTAACCCTGCTCCAAGCCCTACAGGAGATAGGCAGGGGACATTTTTAGGAAGACAAAAGCAAAAACTCTTCTTGAGTTTTAATTTCACAGTGAAAACACTTCTTTCATACTTGACCAATGAGGTCACAATCAAGGAGCCCAGGGGGAGAAGAGGCAGCAGACAATGAGATCACAATCAAGGAGCCCAGGGGGAGAAGAGGCAGCAGACAATGAGATCACAATCAAGGAGCCCAGGGGGAGAAGAGGCAGCAGACAATGAGATCACAATCAAGGAGCCCAGGGGGAGAAGAGGCAGCAGACAATGAGATCACAATCAAGGAGCCCAGGGGGAGAAGAGGCAGCAGACAATGAGATCACAATCAAGGAGCCCAGGGGGAGAAGAGGCAGCAGACAATGAGATCACAATCAAGGAGCCCAGGGGGAGAAGAGGCAGCAGACAATGAGATCACAATCAAGGAGCCCAGGGGGAGAAGAGGCAGCAGACAATGAGATCACAATCAAGGAGCCCAGGGGGAGAAGAGGCAGCAGACAATGAGATCACAATCAAGGAGCCCAGGGGGAGAAGAGGCAGCAGACAAGGAGATCACAATCAAGGAGCCCAGGGGGAGAAGAGGCAGCAGACAATGAGATCACAATCAAGGAGCCCAGGAGGAGAAGAGGCAGCAGACAATGAGATCACAATCAAGGAGCCCAGGGGGAGAAGAGGCAGCAGACAATGAGATCACAATCAAGGAGCCCAGGGGGAGAAGAGGCAGCAGACAATGAGATCACAATCAAGGAGCCCAGGGGGAGAAGAGGCAGCAGACAATGAGATCACAATCAAGGAGCCCAGGGGGAGAAGAGGCAGCAGACAATGAGATCACAATCAAGGAGCCCAGGGGGAGAAGAGGCAGCAGACAAGGAGATCACAATCAAGGAGCCCAGGGGAGAAGAGGCAGCAGACAATGAGATCACAATCAAGGAGCCCAGGGGAGAAGAGGCAGCAGACAATGAGATCACAATCAAGGAGCCCAGGGGGAGAAGAGGCAGCAGACAATGAGATCACAATCAAGGAGCCCAGGGGGAGAAGAGGCAGCAGACAATGAGATCACAATCAAGGAGCCCAGGGGGAGAAGAGGCAGCAGACAAGGAGATCACAATCAAGGAGCCCAGGGGGAGAAGAGGCAGCAGACAATGAGATCACAATCAAGGAGCCCAGGGGGAGAAGAGGCAGCAGACAATGAGATCACAATCAAGGAGCCCAGGGGGAGAAGAGGCAGCAGACAAGGAGATCACAATCAAGGAGCCCAGGGGGAGAAGAGGCAGCAGACAAGGAGATCACAATCAAGGAGCCCAGGGGGAGACATGGCAGCAGACAATGAGATCACAATCAAGGAGCCCAGGGGGAGAAGAGGCAGCAGACAAGGAGATCACAATCAAGGAGCCCAGGGGGAGAAGAGGCAGCAGACAAGGAGATCACAATCAAGGAGCCCAGGGGGAGAAGAGGCAGCAGACAAGGAGATCACAATCAAGGAGCCCAGGGGGAGAAGAGGCAGCAGACAATGAGATCACAATCAAGGAGCCCAGGGGGAGAAGAGGCAGCAGACAATGAGATCACAATCAAGGAGCCCAGGGGGAGAAGAGGCAGCAGACAATGAGATCACAATCAAGGAGCCCAGGGGGAGAAGAGGCAGCAGACAATGAGATCACAATCAAGGAGCCCAGGGGGAGAAGAGGCAGCAGACAATGAGATCACAATCAAGGAGCCCAGGGGAGAAGAGGCAGCAGACAAGGAGATCACAATCAAGGAGCCCAGGGGAGAAGAGGCAGCAGACAATGAGATCACAATCAAGGAGCCCAGGGGGAGAAGAGGCAGCAGACAATGAGATCACAATCAAGGAGCCCAGGGGGAGAAGAGGCAGCAGACAAGGAGATCACAATCAAGGAGCCCAGGGGGAGAAGAGGCAGCAGACAATGAGATCACAATCAAGGAGCCCAGGGGGAGAAGAGGCAGCAGACAATGAGATCACAATCAAGGAGCCCAGGGGGGGGCAGCAGACAAGAGCCAAAGTCAGGATGAACTCTTCTAGACAACAGACACATTCACTAGCGGTTAGAGCGTTGGACTAGTAACCGAAAGGCTGCAAGGTCGAATACCTGAGCTGACAAGGTAAAAATAGTTTGTTCTGCCCCTGAACAAGGCAGTTAATCCACTGTTCTAAGGAAGATGTTGAAAATAAGAATTTGTTCTTAACTGACCTTCCTTGTTAAATAAAGGTAAAAATCTGTCTGGATTGGGGAAGATTTTCAGCTTTTCTTTTACACACATTAGATATAGATTAAAATAGCTATAATAGGCATAAACTAAAGTCAGTTCTCAGTTCTCTGAGGTCATTAACAGCCAACACTTCCCCAGCATTCTGAATAGGGACAGTGGGAGGAGTTTCCACCCCGGTATTTACATACCAGCCTGAAGAACAGTGGGAGGAGTTTCCACCCCTGTATTTACATACCAGCCTGAAGAACAGTGGGAGGAGTTTCCACCCCTGTATTTACATACCAGCCTGAAGAATAGTGGGAGGAGTTCCCACCCCTGTATTTACATATCAGCCTGAAGAGCAGTGGGAGGAGTTTCCACCCCTGTATTTACATACCATCCTGAAGAGCAGTGGGAGGAGTTCCCACCCCTGTATTTACATATCAGCCTGAAGAACAGTGGGAGGAGTTCCCACCCCTGTATTTACATAACATCCTGAAAAACAGTGGGAGGAGTTCCCACCCCTGTATTTTACATACCATCCTGAAGAACAGTGGGAGGAGTTCCCACCCCTGTATTTACATATCAGCCTGAAGAGCAGTGGGAGGAGTTCCCACCCCTGTATTTACTTATCAGCCTGAAGAGCAGTGGGAGGAGTTCCCACCCCTGTATTTACATATCAGCCTGAAGAACAGTGGGAGGAGTTCCCACCCCTGTATTTACATATCAGCCTGAAGAACAGTGGGAGGAGTTCCCACCCCTGTATTTATATAACATCCTGAAAAACAGTGGGAGGAGTTCCCACCCCTGTATTTTACATACCATCCTGAAGAACAGTGGGAGGAGTTCCCACCCCTGTATTTACATATCAGCCTGAAGAGCAGTGGGAGGAGTTCCCACCCCTGTATTTACATATCAGCCTGAAGAGCAGTGGGAGGAGTTCCCACCTCTGTATTTACATATCAGCCTGAAGAACAGTTGGAAGCAAATCATGTTCAAAAGCTAATATGATAATCATACAAATTAGTCTGACAACTCCCACCAGCAATCCTGAGAAAAACACTGTAAAGTTCAGCCAGAAATCAAAGTTTGTCTCGATGGATAAATAATATTTCACATAGGTTAGGATACATTCCTTCTGGGTGCAATGCTCTTTCACAACCTTCCAGATCAATGATGGAAGGGTGGTGTGGAGGAGTGAGGACAAGTAAAGCAGGGTGAGGTAGGGGGTGTGAGTTCAGGAAACCGATCAATGGGCAAAATAAATATTTCACAGCAGCAGTCTGTCTGTTGTTGCACTAGTTTGATACCGTCAATTAATTATCTCATAAGATAACATCAAATCGCTACCAGGATTGGGTAGGTTACTTTTAAAATGTAATCCATTACAGTTACAAGTTAAGTGTTCAAAATTGTCATCGGCGAGCAGTGTGTCAAGAAGCAGTGTGGCTTGGCAGGGTGGCTTGGCCTTCTCCTCTCCCGAGTCCGTACGGGAGTTGCAGCAATGGGACAAGACTGTAACTACCAATTGGATATCATGGATATCAAAATGTGATATATATCTCTTTTTTAAAGATTTACTTTCCCCTTAAGAGGCAAAAGAAGACAAAAAGGATCCATCAAACGCATCTGGTGTGTTGTCATGGTGGTTTCTGACTTGTGGTCAGACTCGCTCAGGTGGGACAAACTTAGACTTAAGCTTTCAGCATTTGGTTTTTCAGTGCTGAATTGAATCTCATTGAGAAAACAGAAAGGTGTCATAACATTCTTTCTGAATTTAAAAGTAATCCAAGAAGTAATCATCTAGTTTTTCAAAAGTATCTGTAATCTGATTATAAGAATTTTGCTGGTAGCGTAGCTGATTGTAATCAGTTATTCCCCAACAACTGATCACTACTGTACATCTTCTCCTATAAAAACCCACAGAAATGGATCAGACGACTCGATAGAAATCATTCAAAATGGCGCTAGTGTTTACCAATAAAACTGCATACAAAAATACTATATGCCGACATTCCTACATGCATAAACCGTAAAAGTTAACATTTCACCAGCGAGGTCTGTCACCATCCATGAAATGTTCCATCTGTCATATACCAGGGGTAGAGGCAAATGTCAACATTATTATTGTTGCCCAGGTTACCCATTTTTATTTGGCCATGGTTCTGATCGTCCAAAGGGGAAAGTGTTGGTTACTTTCAATTATTTTCCTATTCATATTTAATTGTGTTCATTGCTTGCTAAAGGTCAACGGTGGTGTTGATGTGCGTTTTCCAACTCTGGGGAGGTGGAGTCTTGCTGGTAAATCAGCATGGCTATTTAAAAATGCACAGCGTTCGCCACAGGAAGCCGTGACCTGGGAGAGTTAACCTATCAACAATAAATATCAGGTAGCACATCCAATCAAATCCCCCCGTCTCCCTCTCCTTATCTCCTGCTATGATCTGTGCGGTGAAGGAAGCCCCATTGTACATAACTATCAGTAGGCATCCGTTTCACAGAACCACAACGTCACATAATACAGACTTAATTAAGAATAAATATCTTGTTATTGTGCAATCCATCAATCCATCTTGGGCAGGTGAACCCTGGTGAAGGATTTACTATCAGTCTCCAGAGGATCTTCCTGGTAAAATAGAAGATGAATACAGATTTTAAACATGAGACATGACAACTGGTATGAAAATAGATATTTTGTCTCTTCGCCTAATGATGAATGGAGAGAAATCATTGATTTTCAAGGGTTGCTCGTCATCACACATCACATCCAAATGCAGAAAGTATTTCATGCACAACTTTATGATGTGAAAAAAATAACAGTTATACTTAGAGTACATCCCAAAATACACTGCAATGTGTTCCACTGTTGGCTATCACAAAAGCACTGCAGGAGACCTTTGCTTGAAATGAAGTGTCTTCCTTTCACAGTGAACATTTCTCAGAGAACAGGTTTCACATATTTCACTTGCAGAGCATGGTGTTTCAGTAGAGATGGGAAAGAATTGCCCTCACAGTTATCTATTGAAGTGAATAAGTGGTTCTGAGGATGGGGTGGTTGAGGTTGCACAGAGGGTCGTTACACTTTTTTACATTCACTGTGGCACTCATTTCGGAACCTTGTTGTCATTTTTCAAAACTCTAGACACAAAACTCACAACCAATTATCAAAATGCACATTTTTCAAAACTCTTTTTCCAATTGCTTGGATACAATACACATAAAGATAAGATCATTTGTCCATTGAACTAAAATCACCTGTTCCAAATGACACAACTAAACATCAAAGTATTACCATTTCAAAATGCAATTCATACATTACATCTGAGATGTCTGTCTATTCATTTCATTACAATGATCTAACTATCAATTGATACAACTGCTCAAAATGATAAGTGACTATTGCATTACTCTTAATGCATAGTTTTATGGAAACTGACAAACAATATTCCATGTTTAGATCATGAAAGTTTCAGGATAACAAGATCCATTGACACCAATTTCCGTGGAACATGAACCAATTGGACTACATTATCTATGGATGTAATATTTCATCATCACTCTTTATCAGACACTGTTTCTATGGTCCCATGTACCACTTTTCAAATCAAATCAAATCAAATCAACTGTTATTTGTCACATACACATGGTTAGCAGATGTTAATGCGAGTGTAGCGAAATGCTTGTGCTTCTAGTTCCGACAATGCAGTAATAACCAACAAGTAATCCAACTAACAATTCCAAAACTACTGTCTTATACACAGTGTAAGGGGATAAAGAATATGTACATAAGGATATATGAATGAGTGATGGTACAGAGCAGCATAGGCAAGATACAGTAGATGGTATCGAGTACAGTATATACATATGAGATGAGTATGTAAACAAAGTGGCATAGTTAAAGTGGCTAGTGATACATGTATTACGTAAGGATGCAGTAGATGATATAGAGTACAGTATATACGTATGCATATGAGATGAATAATGTAGGGTATGTAACATTATATTAGGTAGCATTGTTTAAAGTGGCTAGTGATATATTTACATCATTTCCCATCAATTCCCATTATTAAAGTGGCTGGAGTTGAGTCAGTGTCAGTGTGTTGGCAGCAGCCACTCAAAGTTAGTGGTGGCTGTTTAACAGTCTGATGGCCTTGAGATAGAAGCTGTTTTTCAGTCTCTCGGTCCCAGCTTTGATGCACCTGTACTGACCTCGCCTTCTGGATGATAGCGGGGTGAACAGGCAGTGGCTCGGGTGGTTGTTGTCCTTGATGTTCTTTATGGCCTTCCTGTAACATCGGGTGGTGTAGGTGTCCTGGAGGGCAGGTAGTTTGCCCCCAGTGATGCGTTGTGCAGACCTCACTACCCTCTGGAGAGCCTTACGGTTGTGGGCGGAGCAGTTGCCGTACCAGGCGGTGATACAGCCCGCCAGGATGCTCTCGATTGTGCATCTGTAGAAGTTTGTGAGTGCTTTTGGTGACAAGCCAAATTTCTTCAGCCTCCTGAGGTTGAAGAGGCGCTGCTGCGCCTTCTTCGCGATGCTGTCTGTGTGAGTGGACCAATTCAGTTTGTCTGTGATGTGTATGCCGAGGAACTTAAAACTTACTACCCTCTCCACTACTGTTCCATCGATGTGGATAGGGGGGTGTTCCCTCTGCTGTTTCCTGAAGTCCACAATCATCTCCTTAGTTTTGTTGACGTTGAGTGTGAGGTTATTTTCCTGACACCACACTCCGAGGGCCCTCACCTCCTCCCTGTAGGCCGTCTCGTCGTTGTTGGTAATCAAGCCTACCACTGTTGTGTCGTCCATAAACTTGATGATTGAGTTGGAGCGTGCGTGGCCACGCAGTCGTGGGTGAACAGGGAGTACAGGAGAGGGCTCAGAACGCACCCTTGTGGGGCCCCAGTGTTGAGGATCAGCGGGGTGGAGATGTTGTTGCCTACCCTCACTACCTGGGGGCGGCCCGTCAGGAAGTCCAGTACCCAGTTGCACAGGGCGGGGTCGAGACCCAGGGCATAGAGCTTGATGACGAGCTTGGAGGGTACTATGGTGTTGAATGCCGAGCTGTAGTCGATGAACAGCATTCT
>NC_068440.1:31854724-31904724 GCF_023373465.1 Oncorhynchus keta | reverse complement strand
AGACTCCGGAGACGGGCACACCGTGCACCACTCCCTAGCATTCTTCTTGCCAATGTCCAGTCTCTAGACAACAAGGTTGATGAAATCCGAGCAAGGGTAGCATTCCAGAGGGACATCAGAGACTGTAACGTTCTGTGCTTCACGGAAACATGGCTCACTGGAGAGACGCTATCCGAAGCGGTGCAGCCAACGGGTTTCTCCACACATCACGCCGACAGAAACAAACACCTTTCTGGTAAGAAGAGGGGCGGGGGCGTATGCTTCATGACTAACGAGACACGGTGTGATGAAAGAAACATACAGGAACTCAAATCATTCTGTTCACCTGATTTAGAATTCCTCACAATCAAATGTAGACCGCAATATCTACCAAGAGAATTCTCTTCGATTATAATCACAGCCGTATATATCCCCCCCCCCCAAGCAGACACATCGATGGCTCTGAACAAACTTTATTTAACTCTTTGCAAACTGGAAACCATTTATCCGGAGGCTGCATTCATTGTAGCTGGGGATTTTAACAAGGCTAATCTGAAAACAAGACTCCCTAAATTTTATCAGCATATCGATTGCGCAACCAGGGGTGGAAAAACCTTGGATCATTGTTACTCTAACTTCCGCGACGCATATAAGGCCCTGCCCCACCCCCCTTTCGGAAAAGCTGACCACGACTCAATTTTGCTGATTCCTGCCTACAGACAGAAACTAAAACTAGAGGCTCCCACGCTGAGGTCTGTCCAACGCTGGTCCGACCAAGCTGACTCCACACTCCAAGACTGCTTCCATCACGTGGACTGGGCTATGTTTCGTATTGCGTCAGATAACAACATTGACGAATACGCTGATTCAGTGTGCGAGTTCATTAGAACGTGCGTTGAAGATGTCGTTCCCATAGCAACGATTAAAACATTCCCTAACCAGAAACCGTGGATTGATGGCAGCATTCGCGTGAAACTGTAAGAGCGAACCACTACTTTTAATCAGGGCAAGGTGTCTGGTAACATGACCGAATACAAACAGTGCAGCTATTCCCTCCGCGAGGCAATCAAAGAAGCTAAGCATCAGTACAGAGACAAAGTAGAATCTCAATTCAACGGCTCAGACACAAGAGGCATGTGGCAGGGTCTACAGTCAATCACGGACTACAGGAAGAAATCCAGCCCAGTCACGGACCAGGATGTCTTGCTCCCAGGCAGACTAAATAACTTTTTTGCCCGCTTTGAGGACAATACAGTGCCACTGACACGGCCTGCAACAAAAACATGCGGTCTCTCCTTCACTACAGCCGAGGTGAGTAAGACATTTAAACGTGTTAACCCTCGCAAGGCTGCAGGCCCAGACGGCATCCCCAGCCGCGCCCTCAGAGCATCCGCAGACCAGCTGGCCGGTGTGTTTACGGACATATTCAATCAATCCCTATACCAGTCTGCTGTTCCCACATGCTTCAAGAGGGCCACCATTGTTCCTGTTCCCAAGAAAGCTAAGGTAACTGAGCTAAACGACTACCGCCCCGTAGCACTCACTTCCGTCATCATGAAGTGCTTTGAGAGACTAGTCAAGGACCATATCACCTCCACCCTACCTGACACCCTAGACCCACTCCAATTTGCTTACCGCCCCAAATAGGTCCACAGACGATGCAATCTCAACCACACTGCACACTGCCCTAACCCATCTGGACAAGAGGAATACCTATGTGAGAATGCTGTTCATCGACTACAGCTCGGCAATCAACACCATAGTACCCTCCAAGCTCGTCATCAAGCTCGAGACCCTGGGTCTCGACCCCGCCCTGTGCAACTGGTACTTGACTTCCTGACGGGCCGCCCCCAGGTGGTGAGGGTAGGTAACAACATCTCCTCCCCTCTGATCCTCAACACTGGGGCCCCACAAGGGTGCGTTCTGAGCCCTCTCCTGTACTCCCTGTTCACCCACGACTGCGTGGCCACGCACGCCTCCAACTCAATCATCAAGTTTGCGGACGACACAACAGTGGTAGGCTTGATTACCAACAACGACGAGACGGCCTACAGGGAGGAGGTGAGGGCCCTCGGAGTGTGGTCAGGAAAATAACCTCACACTCAACGTCAACAAAACTAAGGAGATGATTGTGGACTTCAGGAAACAGCAGAGGGAACACCCCCCTATCCACATCGATGGAACAGTAGTGGAGAGGGTAGCAAGTTTTAAGTTCCTCGGCATACACATCACAGATAACCTGAATTGGTCCACTCACACAGACAGCATCGTGAAGAAGGCGCAGCAGCGCCTCTTCAACCTCAGGAGGCTGAAGAAATTCGGCTTGTCACCAAAAGCACTGACAAACTTCTACAGATGTACAATCGAGAGCATCCTGGCGGGCTGTATCACCGCCTGGTACGGCAACTGCTCCGCCCTCAACCGTAAGGCTCTCCAGAGGGTAGTGAGGTCTGCACAACGCATCACCGGGGGCAAACTACCTGCCCTCCAGGACACCTACACCACCCGATGTTACAGGAAGGCCATAAAGATCATCAAGGACATCAACCACCCGAGCCACTGCCTGTTCACCCCGCTATCATCCAGAAGGCGAGGTCAGTACAGGTGCATCAAAGCTGGGACCGAGAGACTGAAAAACAGCTTCTATCTCAAGGCCATCAGACTGTTAAACAGCCACCACTAACATTGAGTGGCCGCTGCCAACACACTGACACTGACTCAACTCCAGCCACTTTAATAATGGGAATTGATGGGAATGATGTAAATATATCACTAGACACTTTAAACAACCTTATATAATGTTACTTACCCTACATTATTCATCTCATATGCATATGTATATAGTTTACTCTATATCATCGACTGCATCCTTATGTAATACATGTATCACTAGGCACTTTAACTATGCCACTTTGTTTACATACTCATCTTATATGTATATACTTTACTCGATACCATCTACTGTATCTTGCCTATGCTGCTCTGTACCATCACTCATTCATATATCCTTATGTACATATTCTTTATCCCCTTACACTGTGTATAAGACAGTAGTTTTGGAATTGTTAGTTGGATTACTTGTTGGTTATTACTGCATTGTCGGAACTAGAAGCACAAGCATTTCGCTACACTCGCATTAACATCTGCTAACCATGTGTATGTGACAAATAAATTTGATTTGATTTGATTTGGGGGGTCGCAGATCTTAGAACACAGCTAGCATTTTCTTTACGTACTCAGAGCATGCGCTGGGGGGTCGCAGATCTTAGAACACAGCTAGCATTTTCTTTACGTACTCAGAGCATGTGCTGGGGGGTCGCAGATCTTAGAACACAGCTAGCATTTTCTTTACGTACTCAGAGCATGACTGACCATCTGGCAAGTGTCTTCACTGAAATGTTCAACCTGTCCCTGGCCCAGTCAGTAATACCTCCATATTTCAAGCAGACCACCATAGTCCCTGTGTCCAAGAAAGCCAAGGTAACCTGTCTAAATGGCTATCGCCCCATAGCACTCATCTGTAGCCATGAAATGCTTTGAAAGGCTGGTCATGGCTCACATCAGCACCATCATCCCAGACACCCTAGACCCACTCCAATTCACATACTGCCCCAACAGATCCACAGATGATTTTTTTTATTTTAATTTTATTTTATTTCACCTTTATTTAACCAGGTAGGCTAGTTGAGAACAAGTTCTCATTTGCAACTGCGACCTAGCCAAGATAAAGCATGAACAGTTGTGTGAACAGACAACACAGAGTTACACATGGAGTAAACAATTAACAAGTCAATAACACAATAGAAAAAAGGGTAGTCTATATCCATTGTGTGCAAAAGGCATGAGGAGGTAGGCGAATAATTACAATTTTGCAGAGTAACACTGGAGTGATAAATGATCAGATGGTCATGTACAGGTAGAGATATTGGTGTGCAAAAGAGCAGAAAAGTAAATAAATAAAAACAGTATGGGGATGAGGTAGGTGAAAATGGGTGGGCTATTTACCAATAGACTATGTACAGCTGCAGCGATCGGTTAGCTGCTCAGATAGCAGATGTTTGAAGTTGGTGAGGGAGATAAAAGTCTCCAACTTCAGCGATTTTTGCAATTCGTTGCAGTCACAGGCAGCAGAGTACTGGAACGAAAGGCGGCCAAATGAGGTGTTGGCTTTAGGGATGATCAGTGAGATACACCTGCTGGAGCGCGTGCTACGGATGGGTGTTGCCATCGTGACCAGTGAACTGAGATAAGGCGGAGCTTTACCTAGCATGGACTTGTAGATGACCTGGAGCCAGTGGGTCTGGCGACGAATATGTAGCGAGGGCCAGCCGACTAGAGCATACAAGTCGCAGTGGTGGGTGGTATAAGGTGCTTTAGTGACAAAACGGATGGCACTGTGATAAACTGCTTCCAGTTTGCTGAGTAGAGTGTTGGAAGCAAGCTGTGTGTGTGATGCGGTCTCTATTGCACTCCACACTGCCCTTTCCCACCTGGACAAAAGGAACACCTACAGTGGCAAGATAAAGTATGTGAACCCTTTGGAAATTCCTGGATTTCTGCATCAATTGGTCATACAATTTGATCTAATCTTCATCTATGTCACAACAATAGACAAACACAGTCTGCTTAAACTAATAACACACAAACAATTATACGTTTTCATGTCTTCATTGAACACACCGTGTAAACATTCACAGTGCAGGGTGGGAAAAGTATGTGAACCCTTGGATTTAATAACTGGTTGACCCTCTTTTGGCAGCAATAACCTCAACCAAACGTTTCTGTCGTTGCAGATCTGACCTGCACAACGGTCAGGAGGAATTTTGGACCATTCCTCTTTAAAAAACTGTTTCAGTTGAGCAATACTCTAGGGATGTCTGGTGTGAACCACTCTCTTGGGGTCATGCCACAGCATCTCAATTGGGACTCTGACTGGGCCTCAAGAGGTCAGGACTCTGACTGGGCCACTCCAGAAGGCGTATTTTCTTCTGTTGAAGCCATTTTGTTGTTGATTTACTTCTGTGTTTTGGGTCATTGTCCTGTTGCATCACCCAACTTCTGTTGAGCTTCAATTCGTGGACAGAAGCTTTACATTCTCCTTCAAAATGTCTTGATAAACTTGGGAATAGATTTTTCCATTGATGATAGCAAGCTGTCCAGTCCCTGATGCAGCAAAGCAGCCCCAAACCATGATGCTCCCTCCACCATACTTTACAGTTGGGATGAGGTTTTGATGTTGGTGTGCTGTGCCTTTTTTCTCTACACATAGTGTTGTGTGTTCCTCCCAAACAATTCAACTTTAGTTTAATCTGCCCACAGAATATGGAACATCCAGGGGCTCTTTTGCAAACTTCAGACATGCAGCAATGTTTTTTTTGATAACAGTGGCTTCTTCCGTGTTGTCCTCCCATGAACACCATTCTTGTTTAGTGTTTTACGTATCGTAGGCTCGTCAGCAGAGATGTTAGCATGTTACAGAGATTTCTGTAATTCTTTAGCTGACACTCTAGGATTCTTCTTAACCTCATTGATCATTCTGCGCTGTGCTCTTACAGTGATCTTTGCAAGACGGCTACTCATAGGGAGAGTAGCAACAGTGCTGAACTTTCTCCATTTATAGTTTGATTTTCACACCTGTGTATTTGTGTGTGGCCAGTTGCTTTAAGAGAGACTGCCCCGAATTTGAGAAATTATATCAAATCAAAATCAAATTTTGATACAACAGGTGTAGACATTACTGTGAAATGCTTACTTAAGAGCCCTTTCCCAACAAAGTAAAAAAGTAAAAAATAAATCATTAAAGGAAATAGTAACACAAGAAAATAACAATAAAAAGGCTATATACAAGGAGTACCGGTACCGAGTTAATGTGCTGGGGTACGAGATAGTTGAGGTATGTGATGAGTGTGAAAGACTATGAAAGTGTGTGTGTGTGTGTGTGTGTGTGTGTGTGTGTGTGTGTGTGTGTGTGTGTGTGTGTGTGTGTGTGTGTGTGTGTGTGTGTGTGTGTGTGTGTGTGTGTGTGGGTGTATGTATGTGTGTGTGTGAGAGTGTGAGTGTGTGTGTGTGTGTGTGTGTGTGGGGGTAGAGTCCAGTGGGTGTGCATAGAGCATATAAAAATAAATAAATAAATACAAAGGGGTCAATGTAAATATTCCGGGTGGCCATTTGATTAACTGTTCAGAAGTCTACTGCTTGGGGGTAGAAACTGTTGACTTGACGCTCCGGTACCACTTCCTTATTTTAGTAATGAGCTTGGCGGGCAGTATAGTTTTGAACGCTGAGCTGTAGTCAATAAACAGTATTCTCACATAAAGTGGAAAGAAAAAGTATGTGAACCTGGACATCTGAATAAACTGGTCATCAAATTTGATCTGATCTTCATCTAAGTCACAACAATAGACAAACATTGTGTGCTTAAACTAATAACAAACGCCCCACAAGTCCTCAACACTGGCCTGTTTCTCAAACTAGACTCTCTAATGTACTTGTCCTCTTGCTCAGTTGTGCACCGGGGCCTCCCTCTCCCCTTTCTATTCTGGTCAGAGCCAGTTTGCACTGTTCTGTGAAGGGAGTAGTACACAGCGTTGTACGAGATCTTCAGTTTCTTGGCAATTTATCGCATGGAATAGCCTTCATTTCTCAGAACAAGAATAGACTGATGAGTTTCAGAAGAAAGTTCTTTGTTTCTGGCCATTTTGAGCCTGTAATCGAAACCACAAATGCTGATGCTCCAGATACTCAACTAGTCTTTAATCAGGACAACAGTTTTCAGCTGTGCTAACATAATTGCAAAAGGGTTTTCTAATGATCAATTAGCCTTTTAAAATGATAAACTTTGATTAGCTAACACAACGTGCCATTGGAACACAGGAGTGATGGTTGCTGATAATGGGCCTCTGTACGCCTATATAGATATTCCATTTAAAAAATCAGCTACAATAGTAATTTACAACATTAACAATGTCTACACTGTATTTATGATCGATTTGATGTTATTTTAATGGAAAAAAGTGTTTTTCTTTTTAAAAAAAAGGACATTTCTAAGTGACCCCAAACTTTTGAACGGTAGTGTATGAAGTGAGAGAATGAGAGCGAAAGAGGAAAAGATTTGTTTTTTCAACCCAGGCAGTGGAGATAAAAGACCCTGAGCGAGTGAGTCTGAGAATTGCCATGTGTGTTACGTTACCATGTGTGTGTTACATTACCTTGTGTGTGTTACGTTACCATGTGTGTGTTGCATTACGATGTGTGTGTTGCATTACCATGTGTGTGTTACGTTACCATGTGTGTGTTACATTACGATGTGTGTGTTGCATTACCATGTGTGTGTTACGTTACCATGTGTGTGTTACATTACCTTGTGTGTGTTACGTTACCTTGTGTGTGTTGCATTACCTTGTGTGTGTTACATTACCTTGTGTGTGTTACATTACCATGTGTGTGTTACATGACCTTGTGTGTGTTACGTTACCATCTGTGTGTTACATTACCTTGAGTGTGTTGCATTACCTTGAGTGTGTTACGTTACCATGTGTGTGTTACATTACCTTGTGTGTGTTATGTTACCTTGTGTGTGTTACGTTACCATGTGTGTGTTGCATTACCTTGTGTGTGTTACGTTACCTTGTGTGTGTTACGTTACCTTGTGTGTGTTACATTACCTTGTGTGTGTTACGTTACCATGTGTGTGTTACATTACCTTGTGTGTGTTACATTACCTTGTGTGTGTTACGTTACCATGTGTGTGTTACATTACCATGTGTGTGTTGCATTGCTTTGTGTGTTACATTACCTTATGTGTGTTACGTTACCTTGTGTGTGTTACATTACCTTGTGTGTTACATTACCTTGTGTGTTACATTACCTTGTGTGTATTACGTTACCTTGTGTGTGTTATATTACATTGTGTGTGTTACATTACCTTGTGTGTTACATTACCTTGTGTGTATTACGTTACCTTGTGTGTGTTATATTACATTGTGTGTGTTACATTACCTTATGTGTGTTACATTACCTTGTGTGTTACATTACCTTGTGTTGTTGCATTACCCTGTGTGTTACATTACATTGTGTGTGTTACATTACCTTGTGTGTGTTACGTTACTTTGTGTGTGTTACATTACCTTGTGTGTGTTACATTACTTTGTGTGTGTTACGTTACTTTGTGTGTGTTACATTACTTTGTGTGTTACATTACTTTCTGTGTGTTACATTACCTTGTGTTGTTGCATTACCCTGTGTGTTACATTACCTTGTGTGTGTTACATTACCTTGTGTGTGTTACGTTACCTTGTGTGTGTTACGTTACTTTGTGTGTGTTACATTACCTTGTGTGTGTTACATTACTTTGTGTGTGTTACGTTACTTTGTGTGTGTTACATTACCATGTGTGTTACATTACTTTGTGTGTGTTACATTACTTTCTGTGTGTTACATTACTTTGTGTGTGTTACATTACTTTGTGTGTTACATTACTTTGTGTGTGTTACATTACTTTGTGTGTGTTACATTACCTTGTGTGTGTTACGTTACTTTGTGTGTGTTACATTACCTTGTGTGTGTTACATTACTTTGTGTGTGTTACGTTACTTTGTGTGTGTTACATTACTTTGTGTGTGTTACGTTACTTTGTGTGTGTTACATTACTTTGTGTGTTACATTACTTTGTGTGTGTTACATTACCTTGTGTGTGTTACATTACTTTGTGTGTTACATTACTTTGTGTGTGTTACATTACTTTGTGTGTTACATTACTTTGTGTGTGTTACATTACCTTGTGTGTGTTACGTTACCTTGTGTGTGTTACGTTACTTTGTGTGTGTTACATTACTTTGTGTGTGTTACATTACTTTGTGTGTTACATTACTTTGTGTGTGTTACATTACCTTGTGTGTGTTACGTTACCTTGTGTGTGTTACGTTACTTTGTGTGTGTTACGTTACTTTGTGTGTGTTACATTACTTTGTGTGTGTTACGTTACTTTGTGTGTGTTACGTTACTTTGTGTGTGTTACATTACTTTGTGTGTGTTACATTACCATGTGTGTGTTACGTTACTTTGTGTGTGTTACATTACTTTGTGTGTGTTATGTTACTTTGTGTGTGTTACATTACCATGTGTGTGTTACGTTACTTTGTGTGTGTTACATTACTTTGTGTGTGTTACGTTACTTTGTGTGTGTTACATTACTTTGTGTGTGTTACATTACTTTGTGTGTGTTACGTTACTTTGTGTGTGTTACATTACTTTGTGTGTGTTACATTACTTTGTGTGTGTTACATTACTTTGTGTGTGTTACGTTACTTTGTGTGTGTTACATTACTTTGTGTGTGTTACGTTACTTTGTGTGTTACATTACTTTGTGTGTGTTACATTACCATGTGTGTTACATTACTTTGTGTGTGTTACGTTACTTTGTGTGTGTTACATTACTTTGTGTGTGTTACGTTACTTTGTGTGTGTTACATTACTTTGTGTGTGTTACATTACCATGTGTGTGTTACGTTACTTTGTGTGTGTTACATTACTTTGTGTGTGTTACGTTACTTTGTGTGTGTTACATTACCATGTGTGTTACGTTACTTTGTGTGTGTTACGTTACTTTGTGTGTGTTACATTACTTTGTGTGTGTTACGTTACTTTGTGTGTGTTACATTACTTTGTGTGTGTTACGTTACTTTGTGTGTGTTACGTTACTTTGTGTGTGTTACATTACTTTGTGTGTGTTACGTTACTTTGTGTGTGTTACATTACTTTGTGTGTGTTACATTACTTTGTGTGTGTTACGTTACTTTGTGTGTGTTACGTTACTTTGTGTGTGTTACATTACTTTGTGTGTGTTACGTTACTTTGTGTGTGTTACATTACTTTGTGTGTGTTACATTACTTTGTGTGTGTTACGTTACTTTGTGTGTGTTACATTACTTTGTGTGTGTTACATTACTTTGTGTGTGTTACATTACTTTGTGTGTGTTACATTACTTTGTGTGTGTTACGTTACTTTGTGTGTTACATTACTTTGTGTGTGTTACATTACCATGTGTGTTACATTACTTTGTGTGTGTTACGTTACTTTGTGTGTGTTACATTACTTTGTGTGTGTTACGTTACTTTGTGTGTGTTACGTTACTTTGTGTGTTACATTACTTTGTGTGTGTTACATTACCATGGGTGTTACATTACTTTGTGTGTGTTACATTACTTTGTGTGTGTTACGTTACTTTGTGTGTGTTACATTACTTTGTGTGTTACATTACTTTGTGTGTGTTACATTACCATGTGTGTTACATTACTTTGTGTGTGTTACGTTACTTTGTGTGTGTTACATTACTTTGTGTGTGTTACGTTACTTTGTGTGTGTTACGTTACTTTGTGTGTTACATTACTTTGTGTGTGTTACATTACCATGTGTGTTACATTACTTTGTGTGTGTTACATTACTTTGTGTGTGTTACGTTACTTTGTGTGTGTTACATTACCATGTGTGTTACATTACCATGCAACACAGTCAGGGAGATGTCAGGGGTTCAATTATTTCCACACTTCTAACGCAAATTAGGATCTCCGCTCCTCTCGACACCGTGAGGCGAGACGGGAAACAATCCCTATTGTAGCCAGGTATATTTAGAACTGAGGTTTAGATGTACAATGTATTGGGAAAGTATACAGACCCCCACATTTTCCAAAACAATGTTCTAAAATTGATTAAATCCTTTTTTTTCTACTCACCAATCTACACACAACACCCCATAATGACATAGCGAAAACAGGTTGTTAGAAAATAAAAAAAATAAAAACCAGAAACACCTAATTTACATAAGTATTCAGACCCTTTGCAATGAGACTCAAAATTTAGCTCAGCTGCATCCTGTTTTCCATTGATCATCCATGAGATTTTTCTCCATCTTGATTGAACTTGATTGAACATCAGTATGGCTATCAGCCTTGACAGCATTCAGAGACACTAGTTGTAATGCTCATATTAAGAAAATCTGTTGAAATGATGTGAAATAACAAGGGTGTGTTTTGAAGGCAGTCAGACATGAAAGAGCAGGTCCATTACGGCCCATTAAAAGAAACTGCGTTCGGAGCTTGAAGCTCTGGATCGATAAAAGCCAGTTTAACTGTCTGACACAGCTCACTAATATCTGTAACATAAACTCCCATTCAGAGAGAGAGGGAGAAATAGAGAGATGGGGTGGAGAGGTGGGGGGTCAACAGAGAGAGAAAAAAAGAGGGGGAGTTTAATTGTACCATAAAAGATTAGTGTTGTCGCTGGTTCCTGTTGACAAGACATATTGATAAATAGCCCAATGTGAAAACAAAGTGTCCAAATCAATAACCAATATGCAGAAACAGTTTGTGATATATTGAAAACATAACATTTACTATGTGCAGCAATAGTAATAATATTACTTGTATTCTTTTTAACGAGCATCTTATAAACTGCACACGCACCAAAAACCCTGTTGTTTTGTCAACTGGCAATACATTACTCATTGATCACGGACGACATGCGCTGTTGGAACTAGCACAACTCAAAAACCCTGTTGTTTTGTCAACTGGCAATACATTACTCATCGATCAGGGGGGATATGCGCTGTTGGAACTAGCACAACTCAAAAACCACATGGAATCTGGATATATTTTTACATAACTGGTCAGAGGACAACTTGCAGAACACAGTCAGCTACATTTTGGAATGTTGCAGTTTGATACGGGGGTCACCAAAACAGAAGGAAAAACACAACACAATTTTGTCAATCTCTCCTTCGATTATCACGTTGAAATCCATTGCGTGAGATGGGGGAGATGAGGTTGCACGTTCTGTTACAACTAACACAGCTCGAAAACACACAGAATCAGGGAATAATGTGTACATCACTGGTTAGAGGACATCACTGGTTAGAGGACATCACTGGTTAGAGGACAACTTGTAGAAGACAGCTAGCTACATTTTTAAATATAGCATTTTGATTCGGGTGGGTCGCCAATTTTTATTTTATTTATTTTTCTATTTCACCTTTATTTAACCAGGTAGGCTAGTTGAGAACAGGTTCTCATTTGCAACTGTGACCTGGCCAAGATAAAGCATAGCAGTGTGAACAGACAACACAGAGTTACACATGGAGTAAACAATTAACAAGTCAGTAACACAGAGAAAAAAGGGGAGTCTATATACAATGTGTGCAAAAGGCATGAGGAGGTAGGCGAATAATTACAATATTGCAGATTAACACTGGAGTGATAAATGATCAGATGATCATGTACAGGTAGAGATATTGGTGTGCAAAAGAGCAGAAAAGTAAATAAATAAAAACTGTGGGGATGAGGTAGGTGAAAATGGGTGTGCTATTTACCAATAGATTATGTACAGCTGCAGCGATCGGTTAGCTGCTCAGATAGTTGATGTTTGAAGTTGGTGAGGGAGATAAAAGTCTCCAACTTCAGCGATTTTTGCAATTCGTTCCAGTCACAGGCAGCAGAGTACTGGAACGAAAGGCGGCCGAATGAGGTGTTGGCTTTAGGGATGATCAATGAGATACACCTGCTGGAGCGCGTGCTACGGATGGGTGTTGCCATCGTGACCAGTGAGCTGAGATAAGGCGGAGCTTTGCCTAGCATGGCTTTGTAGATGACCTGGAGCCAGTGGGTCTGGCGACGAATATGTAGCGAGGGCCAGCCGACTAGAGCATACAAGTCGCAGTGGTGGGTAGTATAAGGTGCTTTAGTGACAAAACGGATGGCACTGTGATAAACTGCATCCAGTTTGCTGAGAAGAGTGTTGGAAGCAATTTTGTAGATGACGTCGCCGAAGTCGAGGATCGGTAGGATAGTCAGTTTTACTAGGGTAAGCTTGGCAGCGTGAGTGAAGGAGGGTTTGTTGCGGAATAGAAAGCCGATTATTGATCGGTAAGTGTAATGCAACCATTTTTTTGTTAATGACTTCCATGGATATCACACTGAAATCAATAGAACAGGGGAAAATGACTTCCATGGATATCACACTGAAATCAATAGAACAGGGGAAAATGACTTCCATGGATATCACACTGAAATCAATAGAACAGGGGAAAATGACTTCCATGGATATCACACTGAAATCAATAGAACAGGGGAAAATGACTTCCATGGATATCACACTGAAATCAATAGAACAGGTGAAAAACATGTTGGGGTGTAGCTCTGTTTAAACTAACATTATTCAAAGACCACATGGAAACATGGAATAACCCGTACATGGTTGTTTAGATGAGAATTTCAAGAAGGCTGCTTGCTATCTACAGTACATCCATCCTTCCCTCTCTCTCTCTCTCTCTCTCTCTCTCTCTCTCTCTCTCTCTCTTTCTTTCTCAATCTCTCCTTCCTTCCCCCTCTCTCTCTCTCTTTCTCAATACCTCCTTCCCTGTCTCTCTCTCTCTCTCTCTTTCTCAATCCCTCCTTCCCTCTCTCTCTCTCTCTCTCTTTCTCAATCCCTCCTTCCCTCTCTCTCTCTCTCTCTTTCTCAATACCTCCTTCCCTGTCTCTCTCTCTCTCTCTCTCTCTCTCTCTCTCTCTCTCTCTTTCTCAATACCTCCTTCCCTCTCTCTCTCTCTCTTTCTCAATCCATCCTTCCCTCTCTCTCTCTTTCTCAATCCCTCCTTCCCTCTATCTCTCTCATTCTCAATCCATCCTTCCCTCTCTCTCTTTCTCTTTCTCAATCCATCCTTCCCTCTCTCTCTTTCTCTTTCTCAATACCTCCTTCCCTCTCTCTCTCTCTCTTTCTCAATCCATCCTTCCCTCTCTCTCTCTTTCTCAATCCCTCCTTCCCTCTCTCTCTCTCATTCTCAATCCATCCTTCCCTCTCTCTCTCTCTCTTTCTCAATCCATCCTTCCCTCTCTCTCTCTCTCTCTCTCTCTTTCTCAATCCCTCCTTCTCTCTCTCTCTCTCTCTCTCTCTCTCTCTCAATCCCTCCTTCCTTCTCTCTCCCTCTACATTTTACGTTTGCATTTTAGTAATTTAGCAGATGCTCTTATCCAGAGCAATTTACAGGAGCAATTAGGATTAACTGCCTTGCTCAAGGGCACATCAACGTATTTTTCATCTAGTCACTTCGGGGATTCGATTCAGCGACCTTTTAGTTACTGGCCCAATGATCTTAACCGGGCTCCCGAGTGGCACAGCGGTCTAAGGCACTGCATCTCAGTGGTAGAGGCTTCACTACAGACACCCTGGTTTGAATCCAGGTTGTATCACAACCGGCCCTGATTGGGAGTCCCATAGGGTGGCACACAATTGGTCCAGCGTCGTCCGGGTTTGGCCGGTGTAGGCCGTCATTGTAAATAAGAATTTGTTCTTAACTGACTTGCCTAGTTAATTGAAGAAAATGGGAGACATTAGGCTGTGACTCCTTCATGTTCCTCCTTGCTACAGATGTGTTGCATCAACAACAAGCTAATTTCAATGGGATCATTTGGCGTTTTGCAAAGTGCACTACTTTTGACCAGGGCCCTATGAGACCTGGTCAAAAGTAGTGCACTACGTAGAGGCAAGGGTGCTATTTGAGATGCAGCGTGTGTCTGAGGACACTCTGTTCCCACCTTCTGTCGAACTGGAAACACATGAGTAAGGTTCAGTTGCTGATATGATCAACTAAAAGGATCATAGGAAGGAAAAGTGGATTATTCATAGCCTACCCTACAGCGGCAGGTGTCTTTCACATTCATAAACAGTGTAGCTCATGGTCAATTATTTTGATTCAATATGCACTTTTCTGAAAATGGTTAATCACATGACACAGGATCACAAGGACAAAAAGGTAAGGGTGTGTATAACACACAGCCTACAGGGCATTTCTCATTAGGCTATACAGGACAGGTGTCTTTCAGATTCCCAACAATGGGAGATTATTTCAAATCAATATGCACATTTCCAAGACAATAACCATGCATTTCATGTTAAATTGCAAAACAACAATTTACTGTATTAATATATAGTTGAAATAGGAAGTTTACATACACTTAGGTTGGAGTCATTAAAACTTGTTATTCAACCACTCCACACATTTCTTGTTAACAAACTATAGTTTTGGCAAGTTGGTTAGGACATCTACTTTGTGCATGACGCAAGTCATGTTTCTAACAATTGTTTACAGACAGATTATTTCACATATAATTCACAGCATCACAATTCCAGTGGGTCAAAAGTTTACATACAATAAGTTGACTGTGCCTTTAAACAGCTTGGAAAATTCCAGAAAATGATGTCATGGCTTTCGAAGCTTCTGATAGACTAATTGACATCATTTGAGTCAATTGCAGGTGTACCTGTGGGTGTATGTCAAGGCCGACCTTAAAACTCAGTGCCTCTTTGCCTGACATCATGGGAACATCAAAAGAAATCAGCCAAGACCTCAGAAAAAAACTGTAGACCTCCACAAGCCTGGTTCATCCTTGGGAGCAATTTCCAAACGCCTAAAGGTACCACGTTCATCTGTACAAATAATAGTACGCAAGTATAAACACCATGGGACCATGCAGCCATCATACCGCTCAGGAAGGAGACGCGTTCTGTCTCCTTGAGATGAACGTACTTTGGTGTGAAAAGTGCAAATCAATCCCAGAACAACAGCAAAAGGACCTTGTGAAGATCCTGGAGGAAAACAGGTACAAAAGTATCTATATCCACAGTAAAACGAGTCCTTTATCAACATAACCTGAAAGGCTGCTCAGCAAGGAAGAAGCCACTGCTCCAAAACCACCATAAAAAACCCAGACTTCGGTTTGCAACTGCACATGGAGAAATATCCTCTGGTCTGATGAAACAAAAATAGAACTGTTTGGCCATAATGACCATCGTTATGTTTGGAGGAAAAAGAGGAAGGATTGCAAGCTGAAGAACACCATCCCAACCGTAAAGCATGGGGGTGACAGCATCATGTTGTGGGGGTGCTTTGATGCAGGCGGGACTGTTGCACTTCACAAAATAGATGGCATCATGAGGAAAGTAAATTATGTGGATATATCGAAGAAACATCTCAAGACATCAGTCAGGAAGTTAAAGCTTGGTTGCAAATGGGTCTTCCAAATGGACAATGACCCCAAGCATGCTTTCAAAGTTGTGGCAAAATGGCTTAAGGACAACAAAGTCAAGGTATTGGAGAGCCATCACAAAGTCCTGAGCTCAATCCTATAGAGAATTTGTGGGCAGAACTGAAAAAGTGTGTGCGAGCAAGGAGGCCTACAAACCTGACTCAGTTACACCAGCTCTGTCAGGAGGAATGGGCCAAAATTCACCCAACTTATTGTGGGAAGCTTGTGGGAGGCTACCCATTTTTTTTGACCAAAGTTAAACAATTTAAATGCAATACTACCAAACACTAATTGAGTGTATGTAAACTTCTGCCCCACTGGGAATGTGATGAAAGAAATCAAAGCTTAAATAAATCATTATCTCTACTGTTATTCTGACATTTCTGACAAATAAAGTGGTGATCCTAACTCATTTTTACTAGGATTAAATGTCAGGAATTGTGAAAAACTGAGTTTAAATGTAAATGTAACTTCCGAATACAACTGTTTTTACTGTATGAATCTATTTACTGTATGAATCTGTTTACTGTATGAATCAATTTACTGTATGAATGTATGAATCTATTTACTGTATGAATCAATTTACTGTATGAATGTATGAATCAATTTACTGTATGAATGTATGAATCAATTTACTGTATGAATGTATGAATCTATTTACTGTATGAATGTATGAATCTATTTACTGTATGAATCAATTTACTGTATGAATGTATGAATCTATTTAATGTATGAATATATTTACTGTATGAATATATTTACTGTATGAATCTATTTACTGTATGAATCTGTTTACTGTATGAATCTATTTACTGTATGAATCTGTTTACTGTATGAATCTGTTTACTGTATGAATCTGTTTACTGTATGAATCTGTTTACTGTATTCATCTATTTACTGTATGAATCTATTTACTGTATGAATCTGTTTACTGTATGAATCTGTTTACTGTATGAATGTATGAATCTATTTAATGTATGAATATATTTACTGTATGAATATATTTACTGTATGAATCTATTTACTGTATGAATCTGTTTACTGTATGAATGTATGAATCTATTTAATGTATGAATATATTTACTGTATGAATATATTTACTGTATGAATATGTTTTCTGTATGAATCTATTTACTGTATCCATCTATTTACTGTATTCATATATTTACTGTATTCATATATTTACTGTATGAATCTATTTACTGTATGAATCTAATTATTTGAATCCCTCACGACGCCAGGACAGCAGAGTCAATCACCACCTTCCGGAGACACCTGAAACCCCAACTCTTTAAGGAATACCTAGGATAGGATAAAGTAATCCTTCTCACCCCCCTTAAAAGATTTAGATGCACTATTGTAAAGTGGCTGTTCCACTGGATGCCATAAGGTGAATGCACCAATTTGTAAGTCGCTCTGGATAAGAGCGTCTGCTAAATGACTTAAATGTAAATGTAAATGTAATTTACTGAATGAATCTATTTACTGTATGAATGTATGAATCTATTTACTGTATGAATATATCAAATTAATAGTGAACTATATACAGTTCTGAATGGAAAAACACAAAGAAACAATCCCTGATTAGACTACCACCTTCCAGCAATACAAAGGAAATAAAGTGGAAAATATTTTGGCATTTATTTATTTATCTTTAATTTAACCAGACAGGTCACGTAGAGATTTCCAAGTGAGCCCTGGCCAAGAAAGCAGCATACATATAATAAACATAAATAAAACCACGTGATCTAAACGCATCAGAGTTTTATTAACTCAATGAAATACATGTTGGATAGGAATTACTTACAAATTCAATGTATCATCTAATTTACATATTTTTTCCAGACGTAAATCAATCATACCCCAGCTAGCATTTCAAAGTGGTTAGGATTCAGTGTGACCTAAATAAGGCTTTTCAAAGGGAAAAAACTAAATAGACAGAGTTGGGGAGGGAAAAATAGAAGTCGTATAAGGATTTCACAAGTTGCACATCTGAAGTACTCGACGTAACAAAACAAGTAGAACGGTTAGTGTTCCTTGTTAATGTATTGTTATTAAGGGTGTCTGGCTTAACTTAATGCGATACTATGTCATCCTGATTGTCTTTTTCTTATTTTTTCCCCAACACTGTTCATTCATCTTCTATTCCATTTGAATCTGCCTTCCAGGGCACAGAATGTCAAGGGGGTCTGTCAACCGAACAGGGAAGTATTTTCCTTTTGTTGGTATCAGTACAGAAAAAAAAATCCCCAGAAAATTATCTGGATTTTCTATTTTTCCTGAGAAAGATTCAATCACACCGTAATTCCCATTGAGTGTCAATTATATTTAAAATACATATTTATATGGAAGGTGTGACTAACATTAGCAGTAGGGGCATGCTATTCAGCACAATTATTTAGCTAAATGTCACTAATTAGCTAATTATGAGTACATTCGAGAGACTGCTGGGAGAGAGCGATGGTTCAACACAAGACTCACAAGGCGTGACTGTGAATAATTACAAATTCACAGGGAATGGAAGTTATATTTCAAGAAACTGTAACAACAGTTAATGTTCTCTCTGTGTCCTATTCTGTCCTGAAAAAAAAAAAACTGAGCAAAATATTATTTATTTTCCGATTGTGCTGCATGTACAATTTACAACACTGTTCAGTAGGGACAAGTACACTGAACCAAAATATAAACGCAGCATGTAAAATGTTGGTCTCATGTTTCATGAGCTGAAAAGAAAACAGACATTTTCCATGCACACAAAAAGCTTATTTCTCTTATTTCTCTCTTATTTCTCTCAAATTGTGTGCATACCTTTGTTTTTAGCAATTCTCCTTTGTCACGATAATCCATCCACCTGACAGATGTAGCATAGCAAGACGTTGAATAAACAGCATGGTCATTACACAGGTGCACTGTGTGCTGGGAACAATAAAAGACCACTCTAAAATGTGCAGTTTTGTCACACAACACAATGCCGCAGATGTTTCAAGATTTGAGTGAGAGTGCAATTGTCATGCTGACTGCAAAAATGTCCACCAGAGCTGTTGGATTGAAAGTTAATTTCTCTACCATAAGCCGCCTAAAACATTGTTTTAGATAATTTTGCCTCACAACAGCAGACCATGTGTAACCACGCCAGCTCACTACCTCGAAATTCTATTTTTTAATTTCACCTTTATTTAACCAGGTAGGCCAGTTGAGAGCAAGTTCTCATTTACAACTGCAACCTGGCCAAGATAAACCAAAGCAATGCGACACAAACAACACTGAGTTTTACACGGAATGAACAAACGTCAGGTCAATAACACAATATAAAAATATATATACAGTGTGTGAAACTTAGGTAAGATTAGGGAGGAAAGGCAATAAATAGGCCATAGTGGCGAAGTCATTACAATTTAGCAATTAAACACTGGAGTGAAAGATGTGCAGAAGAGTAATGTGCAAGTAGCGATACTTGGGTGCAAAGGAGCAAAAAAATATATAACAATGTGGGGATGAGGGAGTTGGATGGGCTATTTACAGATGAGGTATGCACAGGTGCAATGATCTGTGAGCTGCTCTGACAGCTGATGCTTAAAGTTAGTGAGGGATATATGAGTTTCCAACTTCAGTGATATTTGCAATTCGTTCCAGTCATTGGCAGCAGAGAACTGGAAGGAAATGGGGAGATTTGGGAGAGTTGCTGTGGGGGGTGCAGAGCTGTTAGCCAGGTGGAAAGCATGGCCAGCCATAGAAAAATGAAATTATTGAAATTCTCAATTATCGTGGATTTATCGGTGGTGACAGTGTTTCCTAGCCTAAAAGCAGTGCTCTTATTTTCCATTGACTTTACAGTGTCCCAGAACCTTTGGGAGTTTGTGCTATAGGATGCAAATGTCTGTTTGAAAAAGCTAGCCTTTGCTTTCCTAACTGCCTGTGTATATTGGTTCCTAACTTCCCTGAAAAGTTGCATATCGCAGGGGCTATTTGATGCTAATGCAGTACACCACAGGATGTTTTTGTACTGGTCAATGGCAGTTAGGTCTGGAGTGAACCAAGGGCTGTATCTGTTCCTGGTTCTACATTTTTTTAATGGGGAATGCTTATATAAGATGGTGAGGAAAGCACTTTTAAAGAATAACCAGGCATCCTCTGTTGAATGAGGTCAATATCCTACCAGGAAACCCGGGCCAGATCGATTAGAAAGGCCTGCTCGCTGAAGTGTTTTAGGGAGCGTTTGACAGTGATGAGGGGTGTTTGTTTGACTGCAGACCCATTACGGACGCAGGCAATGAGGCAGTGATCGCTGAGATCCTGGTTGATGTACAAGTACACCCCCTGGACAGCACGCTTGTCTATCTCCTGTTTCTGTAGCGTGAGGCACCTTGATGTACAACTGCACCCCCTGGACAGCACGCTAGTCTATCTCCTGTTTCTGTAGCGTGAGGCACCTTGATGTACCACTACACCCCCTGGACAGCACGCTAGTCAGTAGCCGGGCCTTACCCCTTTACACTCGTGGGAATTGGCCTATATAGATAGGGCTATGTAGATAGGGCTACGTATATAGGGCTGTGTAGATAGGGCTGTGTAGATAGGGCTAAATAGATAGGGAATTGTAGATAGGGCGATATAGATAGGGCTATATAGATAGGGCTATATAGATAGGTTTATATAGATAGGGCTATTTGGATAAGGTTATATAGATAGGGTTATGTAGATAGGGCTATACAGATAGGGTTATGTAGATAGGGATACATACTGTAGATAGGGCTATGTAGATAGGGCTATACAGATAGGGTTATGTAGATAGGGCTATGTAGATAGGGTTATGTAGATAGGGTTATGTAGATAGGGCTATACAGATAGTGTTATGTAGATAGGGATATATACTGTAGATAGGGCTATGTAGATAGGGCTATACAGATAGGTTTATGTAGATAGGGCTATGTAGATAGGGTTATGTAGATAGGGCTATACAGATAGGGTTATGAAGATAGGGCTATATACTGTAGATAGGGCTATACAGATAGGGTTATGTAGATAGGGCTATGTAGATAGGGCAATATAGATAGGGCTATACAGATAGAATTATATAGATAGGGCTATGTAGATAGGGCTATACAGATAGGGTTATGTAGATAGGGTTATGTAGATAGGGCTATACAGATAGGGTTATGTAGATAGGGCTATGTAGATAGGGCTATACAGATAGGGTTATGTAGATAGGGCTATGTAGATAGGGCTATACAGATAGGTTTATATAGATAGGGTTATGTAGATAGGGCTATGTAGATAGGGCTATACAGATAGGGTTATATAGATAGGGCTATGTAGATAGGGCTATACAGATAGGGTTATATAGATAGGGCTATGTAGATAGGGCTATGTAGATAGGGCTATACAGATAGGTTTATATAGATAGGGTTATGTAGATAGGGCTATACAGATAGGTTTATATAGATAGGGTTATGTAGATAGGGCTATGTAGATAGGGCT
The DNA here is from genome assembly GCF_023373465.1 of Oncorhynchus keta. Lineage (NCBI taxonomy): Eukaryota > Metazoa > Chordata > Actinopteri > Salmoniformes > Salmonidae > Oncorhynchus > Oncorhynchus keta. The sequence goes on along the minus strand of NC_068440.1, from coordinate 31,883,193 downwards.
ATACAGATAGGGTTATATAGATAGGGCTATGTAGATAGGGCTATACAGATAGGTTTATATAGATAGGGTTATGTAGATAGGGCTATGTAGATAGGGCTATACAGATAGGGTTATATAGATAGGGCTATGTAGATAGGGCTATACAGATAGGGTTATATAGATAGGGCTATGTAGATAGGGCTATACAGATAGGGTTATGTAGATAGGGCTATGTAGATAGGGCTATGTAGATAGGGCTATACAGATAGGGTTATGTAGATAGGGCTATGTAGATAGGGCTATGTAGATAGGGCTATACAGATAGGGTTATGTAGATAGGGCTATACAGATAGGGTTATGTAGATAGGGCTATGTAGATAGGGCTATACAGATAGGGTTATATAGATAGGGCTATGTAGATAGGGCTATACATATAGGGCTACATAGATAGGGCTATATAGATAGGGCATTGTGGATAGAGTTATATAGACAGGGCTATACATACAGGGCTATATAGATAGGGCTATGTGGAAAGGGCTATGTGGATAGCGCAACATTTTTCCTAATATTTATAGATTTCTGAATTCCATTCTTTTACTTTTAGATTTGAGTATATTGCTGTAAAATATGTAGATACTACTGTACTGTTGGGGCTAGGAACACAAGCATTTAGTTAGATACTACTGTACTGTTGGGGCTAGGAACACAAGCATTTAGTTAGATACTACTGTACTGTTGGGGCTAGGAACACAAGCATTTCGCTACAACATCTGCTAAATATGTGTATGTGACCAATAGAAAATATAAAAGGAAATGGATAGCAATGGTAGTAATTGAAAGGGAACAGTTTGGAGATTATGGGAAAATTACTAGATCAAAGTGGAGGACACAACAGTTCACCTAACACAAAACTGAATCCAAACACTACACTGTTGATTTCATGTGCATTTTACATTTACTGTACTTTTCGCCGCATTTGTTGAAAAAATAAATCTGAAAATACTAATTTACCTAACCCTTAACTCAGTACTCTGTTGAAGCATCTTTGGCAGCGATTGTCCTGTTGGAAGGTGAGGTCCCCAGTCTGAGATCCTGAGCGCTCTTGATCCTGACTAGTCCCCCAGTCCCTGCCGCTGAAAAACATCCTCACAGCATGATGCTGCCACCGGCATGCTTCACTGTAGGGAGGGTGCAAGGTGACGCTTGGCATTCAGGCAAAATAGTTCAATGTTGGTTTCATCAGACCAGAGAATCTTATTTCTCATGGTCTGAGAGTCCTTTAGGTGCCTTTTGGCAAGCTCCAAGCGGGTTGTCATGTGCCTTTCACCAATGAGTGGCTTCCTGCCATAAAGGCCTTATTGGAGGAGTGCTGCAGAGATGGTTGTCCTTCTGGAAGGTTCTCCCATCTCCACAGAGGAAGTCTGGAGCTCTGTCAAAATCCCCATCGGGTTCTTGGTCACCTCCCTGACCAAGGCCCTTCTCCTCCGATTGCTCAGTTTGGCCGAGCGGCCAGCTCTAGGAAGAGTCTTGGTGGTTCCAAACTTCTTCCATTTAAGAATGATGGAGGCCACTGTGTTCTTGGGGACCTTCAATGATGCAGAACGTTTTGCTACCCTTCTCCAGATCTGTGCCATGACACAATACTGTCTCAGAGCTCTATGGACAATTCCTTCGACATCATGGCTTGGTTTTTGCTCTGAGAGGTGCCTTTCCAATCAGGTCCAATCAATTAAATTGACTACAATCAAGTTGTAGAAACACCTCAAGGATGATCAATTGAAACAGGATGCACCTGAGCTAAATTTCAAGTCTCATAGCAAAGAGTATGAATACTTATATAAATACATTTATATATATTTATATACATATATACATTTGCAAAAAAAAATGCTTCATCATTATGGGGTATTGTGTGTAAATTGATGAGGATTTTAATTTATTAAATCAATTGTAGAATAAGGCTGTAACGTTAAAAGAAATGTGCAAAACGTCAATGGGTCTGAATCCTTCCCGAAGCACTGAACATTCAGTGACAAGATAAGAATATTCCTGGAAAATGTGGGGTAGGTGGAACATAAGACAAATACATTACAAGGGTTTGAGTGAGAAGACTAACTGGAGTCTCCAAGTGGCCAGTAATTTCCATGCACGTTTATGACTCAAAGAAGATTCTTCAACTATAAGGTGGTTTGTTTTGCTCTCCTAGCTGTGCCGTTGAGGAACTACAGCACACTTGTAGTTTGAAACACAGCCCTGCATCCCCACCATCACACAATTACTGTTATTGTTTAACGAGGCCTCGAAACGGTCCATTATAAATCGCAATCTGGGTCAAGTGGGCATAACTTAAAACGTGTTCTATTGCCAACATGACTAGCTAAATGATAAAATACGACATTACAGTGTTCGGCATTCACAATGCAATTTAGGGAAACAAATCATCATTTTGGTGTGCATACAAAGGATATCATGAGTGCATTCAGGTTTTTCATAATAGACAAACAGTCTCATTCTGTTCAAAACAACCCAGTGTTTGACGATGCCATTTTGGAACTGTACATTAAACACTGTCATCAAATAAAATAAGATACTATTTTATTTGTCACATGCGCATATAATGTATAGGCCCTTAACCATCAATGCAGTTCAAGAAACAGAGTTAAGAAAATATTACAATAAAATAACAATAACAAGGCCATATACAGGGGGTACTAGTCAATGTGCAGGGTACAGGTTAGTCGAGGTACTTTGTACATGTAGGTAGGGGTAAAGTGACTATGCATAGATAATGAACAGCGAGTTGCAGCAGTGTAAAAACAAAGGGGGGGTCAATGTAAATTGCCTGGGTGGCCATTTGATTCATTGTTCAGCAGTCTTATGACTCTGGGGTAGAAGCTGTTAAGGAGCCATTTAGACCTAACCTTGTCACTCCGGTACAACTTGCCGTGCGGTAGCAGAGAGAACAGTCTATGACTTGGGTGACTGGAGTTTTTGACAATGTTTTGGGCTTTCCTCTGACACCGCCTAGTATATAGGTCCTGGATGACAGGAAACTTGGCCCCAGTGACGTACTGGGCTGTACACATTACCCTCTGTAGCGCCTTACGGTCAGATGCCGAGCAGTTGCCATACCAGGCAGTGATGCAACCGGTCAGGATGTTCTCAATGGTGCAGCTGTAGAATGTTTTGAGCATCTGGGGACCCATGCCTGTCAGGAAGTCAAAGAACCAGTTGCAGAGGGAGGTGTTTAGTCCCAGGTTCTTTAGCTTATTGATGAGCTTTGTGGTCACTATGGTGTTAAACACTGAGCTGTAGTCAATGAACAACATTCTCACATAGGTGTTCCTTTTGTCCAGGTGGGAAAGGGCAGTGTGGAGTGCTATTGAGATGTGTCATCTGTGGATCTGTTAGGGCGGTATACAAATTGGAGTGGTTCTAGGGTTTCTGGGTTGATGGTGTTGATATGAGCCATGACCAGCCTTTCAAAGCATTTTATGGCTACCGACGTGTGTACTCATTTAGTCAGGGTAGCCTAGTGGTTAGAGTGTTGGACTAGTAACCGCAAGGTTGCAAGTTTGAACCCCTGAGCCGACAAGGTACAAATCTGTTGTTCTGCCCCTGAACAGGTAGTTAACCCCACTGTTCCCAGGCTGTCATTGAAAATAAGAATGTGTTCTTAACTGACTTGCCTGGTTAAATAAAAAAAATTAGACAGGTAACCTTCACTTTATTTGGTACAGGGACTATGATGGTCTGCTTGAAACATGTAGGATCGTAAACATTGACACTGTATACGACTTTAGTTTTATGATATGGAAATGTGGGGCTCTATTTTAACAAACCTAATGGTAAATCTAAACGCTTGCGGTAACATTTAGCTATTTTCACATCGTTAGCGCAGTGCTGCCGGCGGAACGAAAGTACTGGGTTTGATTAATAAATAAGTTGTACTGTAGGTGTGTCAAGGCTTGACCCCTTCACTGGCCAATCAGAAGGGACTCAATGTTTAAATACAGTGGGGCAAAAAAGTATTTAGTCAGCCACCAATTGTGCAAGTTCTTCCACTTAAAAAGATGAGAGAGGTCTGTAATTTTCATCATAGATACACTTCAACTATGACAGACAAAATGAGAAAAAAAATCCAGAAAATCACATTGTAGGATTTTTTTATGAATTTATTTGCAAATTATGGTGGAAAATAAGTATTTGGTCAATAACAAAAGTTTATCTCAATACTTTGTTATGTACCCTTTGTTGGCAATGACAGAGGTCAAATGTTTTCTGTAAGTCTTCACAAGGTTTTCACACACTGTTGCTGGTATTTTGGCCCATTCCTCCATGCAGATCTCCTCTAGAGCAGTGATGTTTTGGGGCTGTTGCTGGGCAACACGGACTTTCAACTCCCTCCAAAGATTGTCTATGGGGATGAGATCTGATGACTGGCTAGGCCACACCTTGAAATGCTTCTTACGAAGCCACTCCTTCATTGCCCGGGCGGTGTGTTTGGGATCATTGTCATGCTGAAAGACCCAGCCTCGTTTCATCTTCAATTCCCTTGCTGATAGAAGGACGTTTTCACTCAAAATCTCACAATACATGGCCCCATTCATTCTTTCCTTTACACGGATCCATCGTCCTGGTCCCTTTGCAGAAAAACAGCCCCAAAGCATGATGATTCCACCCCCATGCTTCACAGTAGGTATGGTGTTCTTTGGATGCAACTCAGCATTCTTTGTCCTCCAAACACGACGAGTTGAGTTTTTACCAAAAAGTTATATTTTGGATTCATCTGACCATATGACATTCTCCTAATCTTCTTCTGGATTATCCAAATGCTCTCTAGCAAACTTCAGACGGGCCTGGACATGTACTGGCTTAAGCAGGGGACACGTCTGGCACTTCAGGATTTGAGTCCCTGGTGGCGTAGTGTGTTACTGATGGTAGGCTTTGTTACTTTGGTCCCAGCTCTCTGCAGGTCATTCACTAGGTCCCCCCGTGTGGTTCTGGGATTTTTGCTCACCGTTCATTTTGACTCCACGGGGTGAGATCTTGCGTGGAGCCCCAGATCGAGGGAGATTATCAGTGGTCTTGTATGTCTTCCATTTCCTAATAATTGCTCCCACAGTTGATTTCTTCAAACCAAGCTGCTTACCTATTGCAGATTCAGTCTTCCCACCCTGGTGCAGGTCTACAATTTTGTTTCTGGTGTCCTTTGACAACTCTTTGGTCTTGGCCATAGTGGAGTCTGGAGTGTGATTGTTTGAGGTTGTGGACAGGTGTCTTTTATACTGATAACAAGTTCAAACAGGTGCCATTAATACAGGTAACGAGTGGAGGACAGAGGAAGGAGCCTCTTAAAGAAGAAGTTACAGGTCTGTGAGAGCCAGAAATCTTGCTTGTTTGTAGGTGACCAAATACTTATTTAATTCAAGTTGTGTATTTACGTTTTTTTATGTGGTGCCTTGGAATCAACTCCAATTCCAATGTTAATCTGTTATAGTTTGTTAAATAGCTTACAGAAACTAATTAAGAAAATGTAGACCTATCCTATCTATGCTAAATATGTTAACTTGAACATGCTTGTAGTCCACATTGTTCTAAGTAATTTCATGGCTTCAATGTGGAAAGATATTATAGGCCTACTGATATATTGGGGCGGCAGGGTAGCCTAGTGGTTAGAGCATTGGACTAGTAACCGAAAGGTTGCAAGTTCAAATCCCCGAGCTGACAAGGTACAAAATCTGTCGTTCTGCCCCTGAACAGGCAGTTAACCCACTGTTCCTAGGCTGTCATTGAAAATAAGAATTTGTTCTTAACTGACTTGCCTAGTAAAATAAATAAAATAGGGGCTAGGTCTACTGTAAATTGCATTATGGCTGAGCATGGACATGCTAAATAATGTTAATAAACAAGATTCAATTAATTATTGATAAGGCCTAAGAAGAGTGAATAATTCTAGTCAAATTCAAAACAAAATGAAACATCAACTAGTTTTAAATAGTCTAAATACACTTACAGGCACCATAATTGCTCCCTGTGGGCAAATCATATTAAAACATTGAAGCAGGAGGGCTTTACGCACATCCAGACGTTTCACAGTGGCTGGACAAAGATCCAATATAAAGAGAAAGGGAGGATGTCCACTCACCGTTATACTGCATATACATATTTCAACCATCAACCATATTTCACTGCAGGCGCGTCATGGACGTTCTCACTATAAAACCAGGATGGTGAATCATTCGAATAAGTTTGGTTTTTAATCAATTCAACGAAAATCAATCAGCAACAATAGATCGATGTAAAATATAATCAGATCATAAAATCGGCAGGATAAAAAAGACCTGATGCATTGCTGTTGAACCAACATTCATTATAGTAGGTAAGGGTAAGGGTAGCCTACGGACTGAGGGCTTGTGTTTGAACATATGAAACGGAAAACAAGCAATTGTTACAGAAAAATAACTTCTAAATAGTAGGATTGTATTTATTATGGATCCCCATAACAGTATGACAGTGTGGTGAAGAAGGCTCGACAGCGCATCTTCAACCACAAATCAAATCAAATCTTATTTGTCACATACACATGGTTAGCAGATGTTAATGTGAGTGTAGTGAAATGCTTGTGCTTCTAGTTCCAACAGTGCAGTAATATCTAACAAGTAATATCTAACAAGTTATCTAACAATTCTCCAACAACAACTTAATACACACAAATCTAAAGGGGTGAGAATATGTACATATACATTTATGGATGAGCGATGGCTGAGCGGCATAGGCAAGGTGCAATAGATAGTATAAAATACAGTATATAGATGTGTAAACATTATTAAAGTGGCATTATTTAGAGTGGCATTGTATAAAGTAACCAGTGATCCATTTATTCAAGTCGCGCCTTCTTCACCACACTGTCTGTGTGGGTGGACCATTTCAGTTTGTCTGTGATGTGTAGGCCAAGGAACTTAAAACTTTCCACCTTCTCCACTGCTGTCCCTTCGATGTGGATATGGGGAGGGGGGCTCCCTCTGCTGGTTCCTGAAGTCAACGATCATCTCCTTTTTTTTGTAGGCTGTCTCTTCGTTGTTGGTAATCAAGCACACAGTAACTGTGTGTCATCTGCAAACTTGATGATTGAGTTGGAGGCGTGCAAGGCCACGCAGTCGTGGGTGAACAGGGAGTGCAGGAGGGGGCTGAGCACGCACCCGTGTGGGGCCCCAGTGTTGAGGGTCAGCGAAGTGGAGATGTTGTTTCCTACCTTCATCACCTAGGGGTGACCCGTCAGAAAGTCCAGGACCCAATTGCACAGGGCATTGTTGAGACTCAGGGCCTCCAGCTTGGAGGGTACTATGGTGTTAAATGCTGAGCTGTAGTCAATGAACAACATTCTTACATAGGTATTCCTTTTGTCCAGATGGGATAGGGCAGTGTGCAGTGTGATGGCGATTGCGTTGTCTGTGGACCTGTTGTGGCGGTAAACAAATTGAAGTGGGTCTAGGGTGGCTGGTAAGGTGGAGGGGATATGATCCATGACTAGCCTCTCAAAGCACTTCATGATGACAGAAGTAAGTGCTACGGGGTGGTAGTAATTTAATTCAGTTATCTTTTCCTTCTTGGATACGGGAACAATGGTAGCCATCTTGAAGCATGTGGGGAAAACAGAGATAGAGGGCTATTGAATATGTCCGTAAACACACCAGACAGCTGGTCTGAGGACTCGGCTGGGGATGGCGCCTGGGCCAGAAGCCTTGCGAGGGTTAACACTTTTAAATATTTTACCCATGTCAGCCAAGGAGGAGGAAAGTGGGGGGGGTGCGGTGCACAGTCCTTGTTAGCGGGCTGCGACGGTGGCACTTTATTATCCTCAAAGCGGGCAAAGAAGGTGTTTAGTTTGTCTGGAAGCATGACGTTGGTGTCCGTGACGTGGCTGGTTTTCTTTTTGTAGTCTGTGATTTCCTGTAGACCCTGCCACATACGTCTCGTGTCTGAGCCGTTGAATTGCGACTCCACTTTGTCCCTGTACTGGCATTTCCTTTGTTTAATTGCCTTGCAGAGGGAATTACTACACTGTTTAAATTCAGTCATATTCCCAGACCTCTTTCCATGGTTAAATGCGGTGGATTGCCCTTTCAGTTTTGCGAGAATGCCACCATCCATCCACGGTTTCTGGTTAGGGTAGGTTTTAATTGTCACAGTGGGTATAACATCTCCAATGCTCTTCTTTATAAACACACTCACCGAGTCAGCATATTGTTTTCTGAGGCTGACCGGAACATATTCCAGTCCGCGTCTTCAAAACAATCTTGAAGCGTGGCTTCCGATTGGTCGGACCAGCGTTGAATGGTCCTCGTCACTGGTACACCCTTCTTGAGGTTTTGCCTATAGGCCTGTAGGAGCAAGGTGGCGTGGTCAGATTTTCCTAAGGGCGAGGGAGGGCTTTGTGTGCACGTGGAAGATTAGCAGTGGTCGAGGGTCTTGCCCATACACGTAGCGCAATCAATATGCTGGTGGAATTTAGGTAACCTTGTTCTCAAATTAGCTTTGTCAAAATCCCGAGCTACAATAAATGCAGCCTCAGGATGTATGGTTTCCAGTTTGCATATAGTCCAGTGAAGTTCCTTGATGGCCGTCTTGGTGTCTGCTTGAGGGGGAATGTACACAGCTGTGACTATAACTGACGAGAATTCCCTTGGTAGGTAAAATGTCCTGCAATTGATTGTAAGGAATTCTAGATTGGGTGAGCAGAATGACTTGAGTTCCTGTATGTTGTTATGATTACACCATGAGTCGTTAATCATGAAGCATACACCCCCGTCCTTCCTCTTCCCAGAGAGGAGTTTATCTCTTTTGGCGTGATGCATGGAGAAGCCCGACGGCTGAACCGACAACATATCCCGAGAGAGCCATGTTTCCGTGAAGTAAAGAATGTTACAATCGCTTATGTCTCTCTGGAATGGAATCCTGGCTCGAATTTCGTCTGCCTTGTTGTCAAGAGACTGGGCATTGGCTAGCAGTATACTCAAGGCTGAAGAAATTTGGCTTGTCACCTAAAACCTTCACAAACTTTTACAGATGCACAATTGAGAGCATCCTGTCGGGCTGTATCACCGCCTGGTACGGCAACTGCACCGCCCTCAACCGCAAGGCTCTCCAGAAGGTGGTGTGGTCTGCACAACGCATCACGGGGGCAAACTACCTGCCCTCCAGGACACCTACAGCACCCGATGTCACAGGAAGGCCAAAAAGATAATCAAGGATGACAACCACCCAAGCCACTCCCTGTTCACACCGCTACCAAGGCGAGGTCAGTACAGGTGCATCAAAGCTGGGACCGAGAGACTGAAAAACAGCTTCTATCTCAAGGCCTTCAGATTGTTAAACAGTAATCACACACTCAGAGAGGCTGCTGCCTACATACAGACTCAAATCATTGGCCACTTTAATAAATGGATCACTTGTCACTTTAAATAATGGCACTTTAGCAACATTACATACGCTACATTACTCATCTCATATGTATATACTGTATCTTATACCATCTATTGCATCTTGCCTATGCCGCTCAGCCATCGCTCATCCATATATTTATATATACATATTCTTATTCCATCCCTTCAGGTTTGTGTGTATTAGGTAGTTGTTGTGGAATTGTTAGATTACTTGTTAGATAGTACTGCACTGTCAGAACTAGAAGCACAAGCATTTCGCTACACTCGCATTAACAACTGCTAACAATGTGTATGTGACCAATAACATTTGATTTGAGTGTAAAGGGCTACACCCAACCTGTGTCTTATGTACAATGAGCATTCCAGGATGACAACACATTTAGTAAGAGGTAAACAGAAGTCCAGTTAAACCCCCACAGGAGTTGGATCCCAGACCCAATTAGTGTGAATGCTATCAGATCAGGATATGTAATATGAAAGTAGTGTGTCCATTACTTTGGTGCCCGAGTGTGATAAATAACTATAAGCAAGAGTTCTTATTGGTCGAGTCCAGGGGCTCCACAATGTGTGTGTGTGTGTGTGTGTGTGTGTGTGTGTGTGTGTGTGTGTGTGTGTGTGTGTGTGTGTGTGTGTGTGTGTGTGTGTGTGTGTGTGTGTGTGTGTGTGTGTGTGTGTGTGTGTGTGTGTGTGTGTGTGTGTGTGTGTGTGTGTGTGTGTGTGTCCTCTGAGTCGTGGTCGGGAGCATTAAGACAGTATAAGACTCACTAATTGCCTGTGTTAACCGACCCAGACTTTTGTCCTCACGGTCATGTCCTGTTCTGACTCACACAGACTAAGTGGCCTAGCCGAGGATACCCACTTACTGCCCTGTCTCTGACCCCCACTGTGTTACATCCCCACCCCAGGCCAAACCACTGTGTCAATCTCTCTGTTTGTTAATTAATAACTAGTAAGGAGGGATAGAAACAGACTTCTTCAAAAATGGTTTACTGTGTTTTTAACCTAAGGAGATAAATAGTCTAGAACAAACTGACAGGAGACAAATAGTCTACAATAAACTGACAGGAGATAGATAGTCTAGAACACTGACAGGAGATAGATAGTCTAGAACACTGACAGGAGATAGATAGTCTACAATAAACTGACAGGAGATAGATAGTCTAGAACCAACTGACAGGAGATAGATAGTCTAGAACCAACTGACAGGAGATAGATAGTCTAGAACACTGACAGGAGATAGATAGTCTAGAACACTGACAGGAGATAGATAGTCTACAATAAACTGACAGGAGATAGATAGTCTAGAACCAACTGACAGGAGATAGATAGTCTAGAACCAACTGACAGGAGATAGATAGTCTAGAACACTGACAGGAGATAGATAGTCTAGAACACTGACAGGAGATAGATAGTCTAGAACACTGACAGGAGATAGATAGTCTACAATAAACTGACAGGAGATAGATAGTCTAGAACCAACTGACAGGAGATAGATAGTCTAGAACCAACTGACAGGAGATAGATAGTCTAGAACACTGACAGGAGATAGATAGTCTACAATAAACTGACAGGAGATAGATAGTCTAGAACAAACTGACAGGATATAGTCTAGAACAAACTGACAGGAGATAGTCTAGAACAAACTGACAGGAGATAGTCTAGAACAAACTGACAGGAGATAGATAGTCTAGAACAAACTGACAGGAGATAGATAGTCTAGAACAAACTGACAGGAGATAATCTAGAACAAACTGACAGGAGATAGATAGTCTAGAACAAACTGACAGGAGATAGATAGTCTAGAACAAACTGACAGGAGATAGATAGTCTAGAACAAACTAGCAGTTCATAGATTCCTGTCCACCGGTGTTGGGCTCAATTCTATTTAAATTCATTCAATTCAAGAAGTAAACTGACATTCTAATTCAGTTTACTTCCTGAATTGACTGAATGGAAATGACCATAGGCCTGCTGTCCACTTGGCTCATGTCTCTTTGCCTCTTGCCTCATCCTCCCCTCTGCACCAACCTGGGATTTCAATCTAAATTTTGGAACCATGAAATATGGATACGGAACAAGAAAAGATTTGACGTGAACTGAGCCAGAATACCATAGACTACAGCACTAGAATACAACAGCAGTTCATGTTTTATTGAAGAGTTTAGTACAGCAGAGGGATTGCACACACACACACACACACACACACACACACACACACGCACGCACGCACGCACACACACACACGCACGCACGCACGCACGCACGCACGCAAACAGCACACACACACACACGCAAACAGCACACACACGCACGCACGCAAACAGCACACACACGCACACACACGCACGCACGCAAACAGCACACACACACGCACGCAAACACGCAAAAAAACACATGCGCGCGCGCGTACACACACACACGTGATCCACAGTGATGTTGCCTTCCAAAAAGAGAAGCATAGCAGCAACACTGAGGTTTGTATAATGTAGAACATGGAGAGAGGCAGGGAGGAATGGATGGTTGGAAGTAGAGATGCAGCTTGTCTCTCGTCTCTAAATTGGCTGGCCTAATGAAGCAGCTACGATCAATACTGGCACTGGGAGAGAAATGCCTCTCATGTATACATATGGCTTCATTGATGCTCTCACCACTTACCCAGAATGCATAGTAACCGATTCTGTTGTGTGTTTTTCCATTCTCATCATCTGCTGCTGTCATAATTCAGTTCTGTTATATCAAGGATGGGTTACGAATACAGATGGAACCCTATTCTCTACATAGCGCACTACTTACCCTATGGGCCTTGGTCAAAAGTAGTACACTACTTCCCCTATGGGCCTTGGTCAAAAGTAGTACACTACTTCCCCTATGGGCCTTGGTCAAAAGTAGTACACTACTTACCCTATGGGCCTTGGTCAAAAGTAGTACACTACTTACCCTATGGGCCTTGGTCAAAACTAGTACACTACTTACCCTATGGGCCTTGGTCAAAAGTAGTACACTACTTACCCTATGGGCCTTGGTCAAAAGTAGTACACTACTTACCCTATGGGCCTTGGTCAAAAGTAGTACACTACTTACCCTATGGGCCTTGGTCAAAAGTAGTACACTACTTACCCTATGGGCCTTGGTTAAAAGTAGTACACTACTTACCCCATGAGCCTTGGTCAAAAGTAGTACACTACTTACCCTATGGGCGCTGGTCAAAAGTAGTACACTACTTACCCTATGGGCCTTGGTCAAAAGTAGTACACTACTTACCCATGGGTCTTGGTCAAAAGTAGTACACTACTTACCCTATGGGCCCTGGTCAAAAGTAGTACACTACTTACCCATGGGTCTTGGTCAAAAGTAGTACACTACTTACCCTATGGGCCCTGGTCAAAAGTAGTACACTACTTACCCTATGGGCCTTGGTCAAAAGTAGTACACTACTTACCCCATGGGCCTTGGTCAAAAGTAGTACACTACTTACCCCATGGGCCTTGGTCAAAAGTAGTACACTACTTACCCCATGGGCCTTGGTCAAAAGTAGTACACTACTTACCCTATGGGCGCTGGTCAAAAGTAGTACACTACTTACCCTATGGGCCTTGGTCAAAAGTAGTACACTACTTACCCTATGGGCCTTGGTTAAAAGTAGTACACTACTTACCCCATGAGCCTTGGTCAAAAGTAGTACACTACTTCCCCTATGGGCCCTGGTCAAAAGTAATGCACTACATAAGGAATAGGCTGTGATTTGGGATGCACAGCCCAGAGGGCTGAGTGAATTGACAGGATGTAGACAACATGGAATGTGACAAATAATAGGCCTGCTGTATAGTGTTCCATTCGTGCATAACAGATGACACCTTAATGTAAGAATATACATACTCTCATTAAACTGTGCCCCCCATCTACCCTTTCCCCTCCAAATTACAAGGAGAAAATGACTGGGGAACATCCTTTTTCATTACACACTAGACGCAGCTGAAAATGAACAGCGACTCCTCCACAGACATCTAATTGGCGACTGAGAGGTCGACAGATTCAACGAGGGCATTTCCTGGCACTCAATGAGCCATTTACCACAGAATAGAAACCCATACTTGGAGTCAATGAACCATTCTCTGCCATTATGTGGAGCAGAAACAATGAATTGTTGTAGCAGGCAAAAGGAAAGGCTCGTATTTGGAGTCTTGGCCCAGGATGCCCGCCAGCGAGATTCTTGGTGCCAGAAGTTTTTTGGGCAAGCGTTTTCTGTAATATAATGAGGAGTTGAGAGGAGCATGTTTAATCCTCCTATAAAGAAGGTCGCCAAGAATTGTTTTGCAAAGTGAAAAAGATGAAAAAACATGTTGATCAAGCTATAAGATAACGTCTGGAACAACACACATCTATCTCTCTCAATTCAATTCAAATGACTTTATTGGCATGGGAAACATATGGTTTACATTGTCAAAGCCCTCTCTCACTTTCTCTGCCCCCCTCTCTCGCCCTCTTTCTCCTTTTATTTCTCTCTCTCTCTCTCTCTCTCTCTCTCTCTCTCTCTCTCTTTCTTTCTCTCTCTCTCTCTCTCAATTCAATTCAAAAGGCTTTATTGGCATTGGAAACATGTTTACATTGTCAAATCCCTTTCTCGCCCTTTCTCACTTTCTCTGCCCCCTCTCTCCCTCTTTCTCCTTCTCCTTCTCTGTCTCTGCCTCCCACCATCTCTGTCTCTCTCTCTCCCCCCTCCCTCTCTCTCCTTCTCTTTCTCTGCCCCCACCCTCTCTGTCTTTCTCTCTCCCCCTCCCTCCCTCTCTCTCCTTCTCTTTCTCTCTCTCCCCCCTCCCTCTCTCTCCTTCTCTTTCTCTCTCTCCCCCCTCCCTCTCTCTCCTTCTCTTTCTCTGCCCCCACCCTCTCTGTCTCTCTCTCTCCCCCCTCCCTCTCTCTCCTTCTCTTTCTCTGCCCCCACCCTCTCTGTCTTTCTCTCTCCCCCTCCCTCCCTCTCTCTCCTTCTCTTTCTCTCTCTCCCCCTCCCTCTCTCTCCTTCTCTTTCTCTGCCCCCACCCTCTCTGTCTTTCTCTCTCCCCCTCCCTCCCTCTCTCTCCTTCTCTTTCTCTCTCTCCCCCCTCCCTCTCTCTCCTTCTCTTTCTCTTCCTCCCCACCCTCTCTGTCTTTCTCTCTCCCCCTCCCTCCCTCTCTCTCCTTCTCTTTCTCTCTCTCCCCCCTCCCTCTCTCTCCTTCTCTTTCTCTTCCTCTCCGCCCTCTCTGTCTTTCTCTCTCCCTATCCCTCCCTCTCTCTCCTTCTCTTTCTCTCTCTCCCCCTCCCTCTCTCTCCTTCTCTTTCTCTGCCCCCACCCTCTCTGTCTTTCTCTCTCCCCCTCCCTCCCTCTCTCTCCTTCTCTTTCTCTCTCTCCCCCCTCCCTCTCTCTCCTTCTCTTTCTCTTCCTCCCCACCCTCTCTGTCTTTCTCTCTCCCCCCTCCCTCTCTCCTTCTCTTTCTCTGCCCCCCACCCTTTCTGTCTTTCTCTCACCCCTCCCTCTCTCTCCTTCTCTTTCTCTTTCTCTGCCCCCCCCACCCTTTCTGTCTTTCTCTCTCCCCCTCCCTCTCTCTCCTTCTCTTTCTCTGCCCCCCTTTCTGTCTTTCTCTCTCCCCCTCCCTCCCTCTCTCTCCTTCTCTTTCTCTTTCTCTGCCTCCCCCCACCCTCTCTCTCCCTCTCTCTCTCAATACAATCAAAAGGGCTTTACTGGCATGGGAAACATTTTTACATTACCAAAGCAAGTGAAATAAACAATATGAAATGAACAGTAAATATTACACTCATAAACGTTTCAAATGTAAAAAAGTACAAAAGGCAAAAAAATATATACATAAATATGGGTTGTACTTCCAATGGTGTTTGTTCTTCACTGGTTGCCCTTTTCTTGTGGCAACACAGGTCACAAATCGTGCTGCTGTGATTGTACACTGTTGTGATTGTACACTGTTGTGATTGTACACTGTTGTGATTGTACACTGCTGTGATTGTACACTGTTGTGATTGTACACTGTTGTGATTGTACACTGTTGTGATTGTACACTGTTGTGATTGTACACTGCTGTGATTGTACACTGTTGTGATTGTACACTGTTGTGATTGTACACTGTTGTGATTGTACACTGTTGTGATTGTACACTGCTGTGATTGTACACTGTTGTGATTGTACACTGTTGTGATTGTACACTGTTGTGATTGTACACTGTTGTGATTGTACACTGTTGTGATTGTACACTGCTGTGATTGTACACTGTTGTGATTGTACACTGTTGTGATTGTACACTGTTGTGATTGTACACTGTTGTGATTGTACACTGCTGTGATTGTACACTGTTGTGATTGTACACTGTTGTGATTGTACACTGTTGTGATTGTACACTGCTGTGATTGTACACTGTTGTGATTGTACACTGTTGTATTTCACCAAGTAGATATGGGAGTTGATCAGAATTGGATTTGCTGTCAAATTATTTGTGGGTCTCTTTAATCTGAGGGAAATATATGTCTCTAATATGGTCATACATTTGGCAGGAGGTTAGGAAGTGCAGCTCGGTTTCCACCTCATTTTGTGGGCAGTGTGCACATAGCCTGTCTTCTCTTGAGAGCCAGGTCTGCCTACAGCAGCCTCTCTCAATAGCAAGGCTATGCTCACTGAGTCTGTACATAGTCAAAGCTATCCTTAATTTTGGGTCAGTCACAGTGGTCAGGTATTCTGCCACTGTGTACTCTCTATTTAGGGCCAAATAGCATTGTAGTTCTGTTTTTTTGTTAATTCTTTCCAATGTTTCAAGTAATTATCTTTTTGTTTTTTTTTGTGATGGTTGGGTCATATTGTGTTGCTGTCTTGGGGCTCTGTGGGATCTGTTTGTGAACAGAGCATCAGGACCAGCTTGCTTAGTGAACTCTTCTCCAGGTTCATCTCTCTGTAGGTGATGGCTTTGTTATGGAAGGTTTGGGAATCACTTCCTTTTAGGTGGTTGTAGAATTTAACGTCTCTTTTTTGGATTTGGATAATTAGCGGGTATCGGCCTAATTCTTCTATCCATGCATTATTTAGTGTTTTACATTCTACACAGAGGATATTTTTGCAGAATCTGCATGCAGAGTTTCAATTTGGGGTTTGTCCCATTTTGTGAATTCTTGGTTGGTGAGTGGATCCCAAACCTCACATCCATAAGGGAAAGGGGTTCTATAACTGATTCAAGTATTTGTAGCCAGATTCTAATTGATATGTCGAATTGTATGTTATTTTTGATGGCGTAGAAGGCCCTTCTTGCCTGTGGCGCTGATGTTTAGGCCGAGGTATGTATAGTTTTTTGTGTGCTCTAGGGCAACGGTATCTAGATGAAATTTGTATTTGTGATCCTGGCAACTGGACATTTACTGTCAGGGCCCAGATCTGACAGAATCTGTGCAGAATATATACGTGCTACTGTAGGCCCACCTTGGTTGGGGACAGAAGCACCAGATCATCAGCAAAATGTAGACATTTGACTTCAGATTCTAGTAGGGTGAGGCAGGGTGCTGCAGCCTGTTCTAGTGCATCCCGGTCTCACCATACAGCCCTGAGGAAAGAAAAGTGTGTGTTTATTTGAAGCGCAAACGTATTGTTTCTCTCTCTCTCTCTCTCGCTTTCTCACTCCCCCCCTCTCTCTCTCTCTCTTCCTTCCACTCTCTCTATCGCTTCCTCTCTCTTTATCTCTCTCTATCGCTTCCTCTCTCTTTATCTCTCTCTCCCTCTCTCTTCATCTCCCTCTCCCTCCTTTCCCTCTTTTCCCTCTCTCTTTATCCCCCTCTCTCTCTCTCTCTCTCTCTCTCTCTCTCTCTCTCTCTCTCTCTCTCTCTCTCTCTCTCTCTCTCTCTCTCTCTCTCTCTCTCTCTCTCTCTCTCTCTCTCTCTCTCTCTCTCTCTCTCTCTCTCTCTCTCTCTCTCTCTCTCTCTCTCTCTCTCTCTCTCTCTCTCTTTCTCTCTCAGCCAATGCTCAAAGCTTGCTGTCCTCCGTCTATCTCTCCATCCCTCGTTTACCATCTGTCTATTTGCCCTCGTAGCATTCTTATCTTCCATTTAATTTGCTTTTGCAGTCATTTTCATCGCCACATAGCTTACTGTACTCTACACAGCACTGCTATAAAGAGTAATTGGTGCTTAGCAGAGAGGATGAGCCTGTATCTTCAACAATACCATGAGACGTGAGCCCCAATATGGATGTGAGTGAGAGAGCTGCTTGAGGATCAGTAGTTTTATAAATTCAATGGCAGATGGGGCCTGCAAACTGATCATGGTTCTGCAACATTGCAAGTGTGTGTGTGGGGGGGGGGCACTTCCTTGATTAAAAATCTATTTTTACAAATATGTAAATGAATATACTGTATAATGAAAAATTTCTCAGGAATTGTTGTCCAGTGAAGTTGCTAATAGACACTGTCTAAATACTGTCTAGCTGTCTCTGCTTTTTATATGGAAATTACGTTTTTTATCTTTTCATTTAGGGCAGCACATTAGAAGCCATGGAAAATATGGATATTTTCCAATAAAATGCCTCAATTCAAAAGCCGGGTTACACCTATTCACTCAATCGTGCATTTCCCCTCAAATGTCTCAAATTCCCTTTATCCATGATAATAGCAACAATCAATGCCTATATAGTATCCCAGAAAACTTCCCACACATATTATTCCTCGCTTCCTCTCTCCTCACAGAATTCTTATGAGGCTGATACATATAGTTCAGACATGGAAAGTAATGCACCTCCCACTGGCTGCTGACGTCAGGGCCCAATGCACTGGCCTACGTCTGCAGCTTGGAGCCAGGCAGCCTCCTGCAGCCCTGCCCTGTTCCTGGCACAGGGTCTGCTTCCTTCCACTGGGAGACAGATGAAAGTAAATGGGCCTAGAGAGGGAGATGGAGAGAGGCATCTAGCTAGCCTAGTGCAATCTGGATCTGCAAAGAAACCAGAGTAGAACATAGTGGTACTGTAAATTATCCAAAAGCAGTTTGAGTTTCATCAGTGAGTCAAGCCGATTAACTGCACCTCCTATGAAGGTCCAGGGATTTGGAATTGAAAATGGAAGTCCTTGAATAGTATGGTTTTGGTACATTTAATTTAGCGGTTCATTTGGAGTCTTTGCCAATCCGACTGCAATTACATTCTCAAACACAAAGGTTTTGAATCAGTGAACTTTAAAGACAAGAGTCGGCCTCTAATGACTAATTGAAGGGGACACTAGTCAGGTCCAAGAGGACTTTGTCATCTTTCTGATGTTAGAAAACAACATGTCCGCACAGCATACTACCACCCCCAGGCCAATGGAGGAGTGAAATGCTTCAATCAGACCTTGAAGAATGGCCTTAGAGTACACCTTGCCAAGGGGTGTACGTTCACCAGGGCCCTCTTCCACAGAGATGACTGTACTGAACCACCACTACACTTCCTCACCATTAATTGACAGTATCTCACCATAATGACACCTCTTCAAGGCTTGGAAAAAAGTCACTGACTTTTCAGGGCTCAATTTGAACAAGCATAACTCAATGGTAAATCTAAGAGCTGGCGGTAGCGCTATAGGTTCAGGGGTGTGTCAGAAATCCTTTTTGCTATTTACACAACAAAAAATGATCAACGCAGTGCTGTCAGTGACACAAAGGGGCTGGGTTTTGATGAATAGAGAGGCTTGGCCCCTCACTGGCCAATCAGAAGGTGCTCCATGGCTAAATATGTAGTTGCTACCAGTTGTGTATTTACGGTCTTTTATGTATTGCTTGGAATCAACTCCAATTCCAAATGTTAGTCCGTTATAGTTTGTTAAATAGCTTACAGAAACTACTTACGAAAATGTAGACCTAGCCCATCTTTGCTAAATACGTTTCCTTGAACGTGTTTGCAGTCCACATTGTTCTAAGTAATTGCATGGCTTCATTGTGTAAATATATAGGCCTACATAGCATGCACACTGATATAGCTGCTAGGTCTACTGTAAATTACAACATGGCTGAGCATGGACATGACAAATATTGTCAATAAGCAAGATAGAATTCATTATTGAATAAAAAGAGAGTGAATAATTCTAGTCAAATTCTAAACAAAATGAAACAACAACTAGTTTTAAATAGTCTAAATACACTTACAGGCACCGTAATTGCTCCCTGTAAGCATATAATTTTAAAACATTGATGCAGATTATGGAGGGTTTTATGCACATCCAGACGTTTCACAGTGGCTGGGTCCAATAGGTCCAATATAAAGAGAAAGGGAGGATGTCCTCTCACCGTTATACTGCTCCC
Source organism: Oncorhynchus keta (assembly GCF_023373465.1). Classification (NCBI taxonomy): domain Eukaryota; kingdom Metazoa; phylum Chordata; class Actinopteri; order Salmoniformes; family Salmonidae; genus Oncorhynchus; species Oncorhynchus keta. The sequence continues at coordinate 31,863,483 of NC_068440.1, read as the reverse complement.
AAATATAAAGTTTTATGAACATATTTCAACCATCTTACAGATCACACTGCCTACAATACACAGATAAAAAGGGAATGTCAGCTCACTGTTTTGCTACCGTGATTAAAATGTATTTCCAAGCCGTGTCAAGAGCCAAACCCTTTACCGACGGTCTTGACTAGCCTACTTTATTGCATCGGGCAGGAAAAAAACAGCCTTCATTGAGAAGAGGGGACACTATGCTTGGTTTTTATCAAATAAAACGAAAAAGCATTCATTTTTATGTTTCTTAATACGAAGTATACAGGCACCAGAAGCATATTACTCTAGTCCCATGTTCATATGGACAGTGTGCATCACGGCTAGATATGCTGAGTTTCCGCTGTCAAAATGAATTCCATAACCAACCGTGTTACTGCTAAAACCAGCTTTTTGTTGATCTTAAATATCCCCACCAGTGTTGCCTGAAATATGCACTTTGAATCATGTTTTTAAGGACACACCTCAAATGTTTCAGCCCTTCCCATCTGAACGCAAGCAAGCTGATATAAGACAGGTAAATGAAAAGCCTTTCCCAACAGTGCAGAGAGAGAAAAAACATGGTAACACGAGAAACAAACTAATGCATTCCTCCCTATGTACTGCACTAGTTTGACCAGGGTCCATAGGGCTATTCAGGGTAAGGATGCCATTTGCGGCACAGCCTTGATATTTCCTGTTTTCTTCTTCCGTCTTTGGTTTTATGAAATGGATAAGGATCGTCCCGGATTAAAGACTTACCAATTAGACATTTCCCCTGGTGAGGTTAATGAAGGATTAAGCCATGATTTAGGACTTCTCAGAGACCCCAGCCCAGACCCCATCTACAGAACCATAAGACTATGGGCTCAGCCAATAACAAACATACAAATTACTCAATTAGCAAACTTGCATGTCCTGTCACTGTGGTTCCAACCTCAAGCCCACACACACATACACTTTGCACATGCACGGGTACGCACGGACACACACACACACGCACACTTATCCTAACAACTCAAAACTCGCATTTGTCCCATCTCACATCATATCAAGAGGGAACCACACCAAAGCTAAATAGAAAGACAACTCCCAAAAAGAGGTCAAATCCAGCTGGAACAGACCAACCTATCCTCCTCATCACAACCAGACTTGGTCCTACCTGCACCAGGTTCCACCCCTCCAGTGACTCAGCGATGATGGATGTGACAGAAGGACACACCCCTCCGAAGATCATCAGGTGTTTGGGTCCGTAGCATATGGCGTCGAAGAAGGCCCTCAATCCCTTGGCGTTGTCACACTGCATAGGGACAGATAGGAGGTTTGGCAGAGAGAGAGAGAGAGAGGAGAGAGAGAGAGAGAGAGAGAGAGAGAGAGAGAGAGAGAGAGAGAGAGAGAGAGAGAGAGAGAGAGAGAGAGAGAGAGAGAGAGAGAGAGAGAGAGAGAGAGAGAGAGAGAGAGAGAGAGAGAGAGAGAGAGAGAGAGAGAGAGAGAGAGAGAGAGAGAGAGAGAGAGAGAGAGAGAGAGAGAGAGAGAGAGAGAGAGAGAGAGAGAGAGAGAGAGAGAGAGAGAGAGAGAGAGAGAGAGAGAGAGAGAGATTAAAAGCTGCATTACATTTTTCTAGACTATTTTGGGCTGGGAAGTGGCTGGCATGCAACGTTGAAAGCACATATTTAATTGTGCTCTGTACTGCACACCTCTTACTGTAGCACGGTAGTATGGGCCTGCGTCCCTAAATGGCACCCTATTCCCTATAGGGCTCAAAGGGGCTCTGATCTAATGAAGTGCCTTACATAGGGACTAGGGTGTCACCTGGACCTCACATTTGGTTTTCATTTGGAAAGGACATAATTATGTGAGGCACACACAGACAGACTATGTTAGCTATATACAGAAGCCTAAACATACACTACAAATATATGTGCCTCCTATAGATATGCAATGCATACCTGTAAGTCCAAGTGTAGCACTTAAATACATTGTTATGCAATATGTGAGTACAAATCTGAAATACAATAGTAATGAACAAAACATGGTGTGATGTGATATCTCGAAATGATGTGTGAGAGAGAGCAAGCGAGATTAGAGAGAGAGAGGGGAGAAGAGAGAGGGGGGAGAGGGAGAGAGAGAGAGATGAGAGGGAAAGAGAGGGGGGAGAGAGAGGGGGGAGAGGGAGAGAGAGATGAGAGGGAGAGAGAGGGGAGAGGGAGAGAGAGATGAGAGGGAGAGGGGGAAGAGAGAGGGGAAGAGAGAGGGGGAGGGGGAGAGAGAGATGAGAGGGAGAGAGAGATGAGAGGGAGAGGGGGAAGAGAGAGGGGAGAGGGAGAGAGAGAGAGAGAGGGAGAGAGAGAGGGAGAGGGGGAAGGAGAGGGGGAGGAGAGAGAGATGAGAGGGAGAGGGGAGGGAGAGAGAGATGAGAGGGAGAGGGGGGGAGAGGGAGAGAGAGATGAAAGGGAGAGAGAGATGATGAGAGGAGAGGGGGAAGAGAGAGAGGGGGGAGAGGGAGAGAGAGATGAGAGGGAGAGAGAGGGGGAGTGGGAGAGAGAGATGAAAGGGAGAGAGAGATGAGAGGGAGAGGGGGAAGAGAGAGGGGGAGAGGGAGAGAGAGATGAGAGGGAGAGAGAGGGGGGGAGTGGGAGGAGAGAGAGATGAGAGATGAGAGGGAGAGAGGGGGAGAGGGAGAGAGAGATGAGAGAGGGGGAGGGAGAGAGAGGGGGAGATGGAGAGAGAGATGAGAGGGAGAGGGGGAAGAGAGAGGGGAGAGAGGGAGAGAGAGATGAGAGGGAGAGAGAGGGGGAGAGGGAGAGAGAGATGAGAGAGAGAGGGGGAGGGAGAGAGAGATGCGAGGGAGAGAGGGGGAGAGGGAGAGAGAGATGAGAGGGAGAGAGAGATGAGAGGGAGAGGGGGAAGAGAGAGGGGGGAGAGGGAGAGAGAGATGAGAGGGAGAGAGGGGGGAGAGGGAGAGAGAAATGAGAGAGAGAGAGGGGGAGAGGGAGAGAGAGATGAGAGAGGGGGAGGGAGAGAGAGGGGGAGATGGAGAGAGAGATGAGAGGGAGAGAGATGAGAGGGAGAGAGATGGGGTAGAGGGAGAGAGAGATGAGAGGGAGAGAGAAAGAGGGGGAGAGGGAGAGAGAGATGAGACAGAGAGATATGAGAGGGAGAGAGAGGGGGGAGAGGGAGAGAGAGAGGGGGTAAGAGAGAGAGAGGGGGAGAGGGAGAGAGAGTTAAGAGGGAGAGAGAGATGAGAGGGAGAGAGACGATCCCACTGCTGCTACTGCAGAATGCAGCCATCACCATGGCAACGTTCTTGGCTCTGTAGAACTGCGGGAGGGAGATGAGAACAGGGGTAGAAAGAGAGAGAGAGAGAGAGAGAGAGAGAGAGAGAGAGAGAGAGAGAGAGAGAGAGAGAGAGAGAGAACTGGGAGAGAGAGAGAGCGAGGGAAACAAATGGAATAGCTCTATTGATTGCTATGTGAGCTCCCTAACTAGTTTTGCTGTGATTTTCTGAGTTTGTAATGATATTCCTATCACTTCTTGCCCCTATTATTACCAGTCAATTCAGGATGTTCTCCTGTGTGTATATAGAGTCGGAGGCAATGTCCACCTTGATGCAGTGAAGCTACATTTTTGAGGTGCTTTCACCTTGTTAAGATCATGTAGGTCTGAATGAGATTTTCTTCCAAGACGGCGTTGTGCGACTCAGGGACGAGAAATCGAACAGAGGACCTCAATGGAAATAAGCCTTCTGCCTTTATTGTGTTTCTGGCAGCATTATGGGTATAGGTTCTCTCTTGCAACACAGTTCCAGTTACTGATTTCATTTTGAAATAGCTTGGAGTGTCGACTTCCTCATTTTTGTACAGTATATTGACTGTTGTTAAATGACAACAATATCGATTGATTAATTTTGGGGTAAAAAAATGTGCACAGTTTAAATTTCCAAAAAACCTGATGTATCTTCCTCCGCCTCCTGTATAAATGAAACAATAATCCCATGACCAGTGCTCCACAAGGCACACGTGTGCATACACTGGTACATCGTACAGAGCCTTCAGAATGCATTCATACCCCTGGACTTATTCTATATGCTTTTGTGTTACACAGCGTGAATTCAAAAATGATTCAATGTAAAAAGAAATCTCACCCATCTACACACAATATTCAATAATGGAAGAGTGAAAACATGTTCTTTGAAATCTTTGCAAATGTATTGAAAATCTTGATAATGTATATGATATCAACAGAGAGTTTATTTTCATGGGTGACCTAAATATCGACTGGCTTTCATTAAGCTGCCCACCCACTGTAACCAGTTCCTGCAACCTGGTTCAGGTTGTCAGTCAATCTACCAGGGTATTTACAAACAGCACAGGAATGAAATAATCAACATGTATTGATCACATTTTTACTAACCCTGAAGAAATTTGCTGTAAAGCAGTATGCAAATCCATTGGATGTAGTGATGACAATATAGTAGCCATATCTAGGAAAACCAAAGTTCCAAAGGCTGGACTTAATATAGTGTATAAGAAGTACTGTCCTTACAAGAGGCGTTGTAATGATTCCTATGTTGATGATGTAAAGACTATTTGCTGGTCTGTGGCATGTAATGAGGAGCAACCAGATGCTGCACTTGACACATTTATGAAATTGCTTACTCCTGTTACTAATAAGCAATGCACCATAAAGAAAAGGACTGTAAAAACTGTTACATCTGCATGGACTGATGAGGAATTTAAAAATGTTATGGTTGAGTGGGGTGGGACAAAAGGAATGGCAAATATGTCTGGCTACATAACCAATTGGCAAACCTATTGCAAACCTATGGCAAACCTATTGCAAACCTATGGCAAACCTATTGCAAACCTATGGCAAACCTATGGCAAACCTATGGCAAACCTATTGCAAACCTATGGCAAACCTATTGCAAACCTATTGCAAACTTATTGCAAACCTATTGCAAACCTATTGCAAATTGAGAAATTATGTGACTAAACAGAACAAAAAGAAGGAGAAAATATGCTGTGAAACAAAGATAAATGCTATAAAGAATTATGGTAAAAAGCTTTGCAGCACATTAAATTACATTTTGGGCAGAAAGTTAAACTCGGTTCCATCATTCATTGAATCAGATGGCTCATTCATCACAAAACCCACTGATATTGGCAACTACTTTAATGATTTTTTCATTGGCAAGATTTGTACATTTAGACATGACATGCCAGCAACAAACGCCAAACCTACACATCCAGGAATTGACCAAATAATAAAAGACAAGCATTGTAATTTTGAATTGCGTATAGTGAGTGTAGAAGAGGTGACAAAATGATTGTTGTCTATCAACAATGACAAGTCACCGGGTCTGATGACATACAAACTACTGAGGATGACAGCGAATGATATTGTCACTCCTATTGGCCATCTCTTCAATCTACGCCTACAGGAAAGTGTGTTCCCTCAGGCCTGGAGAGAAGCAAAAGTCATTTCGCTACCCAAGAATAGTAAAGCCCTGTTTACTGGCTCAAACAGCTGACCAATCAGCCTGTATTACATTTTAACCAGACACAATACTACAGTCAATAACTTGACAACAGACTGTCAGCACACGTATAGGGAAGGGCATTCAACATGCACGGTATTTACACGAATGACTGATGATTGGCTGAGAGAAAATGATTATGATGTGGGAGCTGATTTGTTAGTCTTCAGTGAGGCTTTTTTTAGGGGTGGATCAGCTTAATATTGAGGAAAGATTGTTGCTCCCATCAATGTAATTGTCTGCCTCAGTTCCAATCCCCCATATCTTTTTTTGGTAAAAATATATATATCCATATACATACACGTACATACACATATGCATACATATCCACATATATACATATATAGATATACATACTATTTTTAGAATATACCTTTATCATTCCCTGCAAACCCTACCACCCTTCACTCAATTGGAGTAAACAAATTACCAATAACACTTAGGCTTCTACCTTCCGTTTATACATCTTATACACATTTTATAGACACAACCTATTTTACAATAGTTATATTTTGTTTGTTTTTAGTCCTTCCTCTTTTTCTGATGTCCATTCAGTTTGATTTCTATTTGTAACTATGCTATTTCACAACATTTCTGAACCTATATACATTCTACAGACCCCGTATGTTTTACATGGTTTATCTTGTTATTAGTCCCACCCTTCAGCTCCACTCAACCCCTCCCATCTGTCTCTCAACATCATCCATTTCAGATTTCTATTCGCCATATATTTTTCAACTGTGCTGTGATGCTTCACAAAAGTACTGAACCTTTCTATTCTCATAGCTTCTATGGATTGTAAATTAAAAATAAACATTTTTGCTAAAATAATGATTGTATTATTGATTGATTGACTATGGCTTTTCAAATCACCCAGTATTGCTATCTGTAGTGTTAGTTCTAGGCAAATGTTGCAATTCTTCAGCCATTCCTGGACCTGTGACCAAAAATGAGCTACATATGGACAATACCAAAATACATGATCTAACTGCCTCCTCACAGCAAAATCTGCAGAGCTGGGAAGATTGTGTCTCCCATATATATAACATTATATTGGTTGCAAGAAGTTTGTATAGTAATTTTAATTTAATTTTGAATCCGGCGTTGTTTTGTGTATCAATTCATAAACCATGTGCCATGGAATGGGTACATCGAAAATCTCTTCACAACTATTTTGCAATTTATATGGCACAGCTGTCAATCTTTTGGGCCTTAAATTAAATTGGTAAATGTTTTTATTTATCACACTTTTCGTTAAATATTTATGTTCTTTAAAACAGGGCCGACATACAAGTTCCTTACTTTTTCCCTTCTACTTGCCTCTTCCATTTCTGTGTTTATGCTGCAATTAGTTGGTTGTAATTTTGGGTAGAGCAGACATTTCCATATGTCTGTGTTAGCTGCATGTGTGACAACTCCACCAGTCCTATTTATGATATCATTCACTACAATTACACCTTTTTTTTTTTTCTTCGAAAAATATGTTTTATTTTATCAATTAGTATATTTGAGTTTATAGTTTCAATATTTGTTGTATTATTTGTCCTGTCTTTTCAGGTGGATTAAACTGAAATTGCGACCAACTTCTTTCTAAGGCTTGTTTAAAAAATAACAGTATTTTAGAGATAATTTCCTTTTCAAACTACCGAAAGTGAGCAGGTGTAATCTGAATAAAGGGAAAAGGCCATTCTTGAACATGGGATGAGACATCCCTATCAATTTACTAGAGAACCAGTTTGGATGGAAGTATAACTTTTGTGAGAGGTCTAATGCTTTAATATTTAATCATTTCTGCCCTCCTAATTCATATTCGTTATATAAATAGGCCCTTTTAATTTTGTCTGGCTTGTCATTCCAAATCAAATGTAATATTTTTTGTTCATATCATTTAAAGAGCAGGTCACTAGGTGTAGGTAAAACCATAAGCAAAAAGGTACACTGATTTTTCACAAATAGACAGGTATTTTTCTTTCCATGGTCGCAAGAGCTTATCTATTTTTGCTCTTTCTATAAAAAATATCTTTCTTTTGGGATTTACATACCGAGTATGTCCACATCTCTGTCAGACCATTTAATTGGTAATTGATAGTTTAAACCCTTCTGAGATGTAGCCATTATTTACTATTTTACACCTAGGGTTACGATACATAACTTTAACCCATTTTATAAGAGATTCCCCAAAATTGAAATATTTTAGGCATTTATATATAAACTCCATTCGTACTTTATCAAAAGCCTTTTCAAAGTCAGCTATTAGATCTATAATCTATTTAAAAATGTAGCTCCCCATGATAGGACAATAAATAAATAAGATGTGTAATTCATTAATTCATCGAACATTGGTTCTGGTATATGCAACCATTTCCTTTCTCACTCAATGCCACACTTTCCCAAACATAAAAAAACACACACCACACCATCCATCCATCCATCCATCCATCCATCCATCCATCCATCCATCCATCCACACATACTGCGCCTTCTGTTTACTGAGTTTTTATCTTCACCATGTTGAATTAGTGCTTTTGTGTTCCAATTAGTTCTATTTGAAGATGTATAGAAAAGCTATATTTTTTGTTGTATTGTTACAATCCATAACCGGGCTAGAATTGTGTTTCATCATTTTCCTCATCTATAAGAACTTTGCAGCCATGGAGTCGTCTTTGTGTCTCTGAACAACTGGTTATCAATATATAGTTTATCGACGACAAGAGCTACTCGTTTCCCTTTAAATCTACTTTCCTTGAATATATATGCCATTGAACATTGGATACAGAACCTTTCACCGTTCTGCAATTTCCTTCGGGAACTGGTGATTCATGCCAATTTGGGTTCCAGCAAGTCTTTTACCCAGGCTTTTAACCATTATTTTATCTTTAAAGAAAGCAAATTTGTCAACTATTGGGCGTTCATACCTCTGCCTTCTCTTTCCGAAGTGGTGTACACATTCGAGTCGGATTTTGTTGATAGCTTTGCGTGGAATCTGAAGCGCTGCAAGGAGGAACTCTCTAATGACAGATTCAGGAACTTCTCCTTCTTTCTCCTGGATACCTGTAAGTACTAGATTCTCTCTCATGGATCTAGTCTGTATGTCAAGTAAGGCTTCTCTCAGAACGGCATTCTCCTTTTTAAGTTCATTAACTTTGGTTTCAATCTTGTTGACATTCCCCTTTAGCCTGTTTGTATCTTTCTCCAATGTCGCAGCTTTTTCATCCCTCATCTC